>NW_027129190.1:0-71225 GCF_037325665.1 Littorina saxatilis
ATAAAGTAATTAATTTTAAGAGAAAGCAGTCATGAACACAAGGAGCTGGGAAAAGTTGCCTCTTACAACAAGCGTGGATAAAGACACATACTTGACACAGGCAAGTACTCTTTTTTTTTCAATCACCACTAGAAGTCCCTGGGCAGCATTTTGCTCTGAAAACTGAATCTCACATACGACAGGTGGATCTTTTATTTTAAAAATGTGCCAAATTGCATATCTCCAAGGCCGTAAGACTAAGAGTAGATATTGGGAAGGCCAGTTCAAGAAGGTGTGGGTGGATCAACACATAATTTGCTGGTATACTGGGAACCGTCCCAGAGATAAATAATGTTATATATTATTTGTGGCATAAACTAATAAAGTTAGTCTCTCTCTCTCTCTCTCTCTCTCTCTCTCTCTCTCTCTCTCTCTCTCTCTCTCTCTCTCTCTCTCACACACACACACACACACACACACACACATACTGATGTCATCTGACTTACTTGGTATCACAAAAGGTGCTGCCTTGCCGGTTTTTGCTGAAAAATAACTCCGAGACAATTAGATTCAATGAATACAATGATACAAGTAACCGGCAAGTCATAAATCCAAGAAGGTGTGGGGACCGACACAAAATAGGCTGGTTGTGGGGTCCGTCACAGAGAAATTAGGTCGAAAGTGGGGTCCGACACAGAAAGTGGGGACCGACACAATGAATTATGGGAACCGTCACGCCTACGTCACAAAAGTGTGGGGGGACCGAACACAGCCAATTTCACTGACTACTTTTGTTGTTTTTATTATTACGGCTGTTTGGATGGCCCTACAATCTTGAAACTTGGGCTGTCTGCTACAGACATGTTGAACTTTTTGCTGGACCAACGACAGTTCCAAGCAGGCATTTTTTGGTAGGATATTTCTTGCCGATGCTACGAATTATGCAGTTTTGCAGTAAAGTGGAAGGCATTCTACCTAATAACGGCTAAAATATCAAAAACCTTCAATCCAACAGCACCTAGGCATGTAGTGTAAACACTCACAGATCTAACAAGACCATTCTCAGAGAGCAACATTGCGTAATACTACCATAAATGGATGTTTTGTCCGCGAATTTTGGCGTGTGGGAACCGAGTGGGAACCGAACACAAAGGGTCAGGGCACCGAACACAAAGCGTAGGGGAACCGTCACAGTGTCACCGGTGTGGTATAGGGGTGTGTATAGGTTTCACTCGATGTGTTTGTTTGTTTGTGTGTTTGTTTGTGTTCGCAAGTAGATCTCAAGAATGAACGGACCGATCGTCACCAAACTTGGTGAACAGGTTCTATACATTCCTGAGACGGTCCTTACAAAAATTGGGACCAGTCAAACACACGGTTAGGGAGTTATTGGTGGATTTTGGGTTTTTTGGGGGATCAACTACGGCATAACTCTTCCTTATCTTCTCCATGTTTTCAGCGTTTACCTCCCTTCCTTCGTATGGTGCAGGGGGGCATCTTCGGATATTCCCGGCGTTCTGTTACTATTTTTAGAAGGTCACCGCAGTGTCCAGAACGTAAATTGGACCCGTAAATTATCCTCACTGTAAAAGTGCAAAGGTCGAATCAATTTATAGCCACGCGAAAAATACACTCTCATCTATCTCTATATATTTATACAATAGATATAGATATATATATATATACGGCTTCTCTGTGTGTGTGTGTGTGTTTGAGTGTGTCTGTAGAAAACACCTGTGTATTGCACAGTTCTGTTTGTGATGTGGTACCTAGGGCATCGTCGACTAGTATGGTCAGGAATGGCATTATGGCCCCTGAATCATGTTCGTGCTGTTCCCATTCCACGAGTCTCGAAGGGACCTAAGCTTGACGGGTCCATGGTTCGAAGCCGGCGTACAGTGCGCCACTCAAGCCGGGTATTCGGCTCTACTTGCTACCCGGCGAAGCGGCAGATACACCCCGGACAAAATCTGGTCGATGAGATATTTCAATACCTGCTCTCAGTGCGCAGCGCAAACCGATTTTTTTTCGGGATCTTTTGTTTTCTGTATGCGGTCAGTAGGTGTTACAGAAAGAGTTATATTGATTTGTCTTTTTCTCCGCCTGTCTCTTTGTCCACTCAATCAACTTATTTTAACCACACTTGTTAGCAGTGCCTTCTCAGTTGGTGGCAGTGAGAATGGTAAGGACGGGGGTGTTTTTCCTACCTCGGAGGAATTTCTTGTTTTGTTTACTTTTAGTCAATTTTAGATTACATGTGTTAACATAGACGGGGAATGGAGACGAGGGTCTTGGTGTGTGTATGTGTGTGTGTGTGTGTGTGTGTGTGGGTGTGTGTGTGTGTGTGTGCACGCGCGCGCGCGTGTGAGTGTGTGTGTGTGTGTGCACGCGCGTGTGTGTGTGTGTGCGCGTGTGTGTGTGTGTGTATGTGTGTGTGTGTGTGTGTGTGTGTGTGTGTGTGTGTGTGTGTGTAGAGCGATATGTGAGTAAACTAGGCTACTGGACCGATCTTCATACCAAGGAAATCTCATGTAGAGTTTCATGAAGATCGGTTCAGTATTTTTAAAACAATTTCATCTGATTCTTTTTGGTATCGTGATTCCAACAAAATAATACAGGGGCGGATCAGTTCATTTTATGGGGGAGGTTTCCAAAAGTATATTGAGAAGATATGGGTGTGAAGGCGCGAAGCGCCGAGCCGACGGTGCGAAGCGCCTTGGCTTGCTGGGGGGGGGGTCCGGGGAAAATGCCCTCCCGGAAAATTTTGAAAAAAAGGATGCAAAATGGTGCAATCTGGTGCATTCTGAGGATGATCATTACCAGTTTCAGGCAGCAGATTTTGTCACTGATTAAGACCCAAAAAATTGAAACTAAAAAAAAAAAAAAATAAAAAAAAAAATGTGGGGGGGGGGGGGGTGGGGTTTCCGGAAACCCCAGAACCCCCCCCCCCCTCGTCCGCCCCTGTAATAGATATGTTATCTTTGGAATAGAGATTGTTCAGACACATACACACACACACACACACACACACACGCGCGCGCGCGCGTACGCGCATACACGCACGCACGCACGCACGCACGCACGCACGCAGACACATTAAGTCACACGTGCGTGCGCACGCACGCACGCACATCCCCTCTCTCTCTCTCTCTCTCTCTCTCTCTCTCTCTCTCTCTCTCTCTCTCTCTCTCTCTCTCTCACCACTTCCCCTTTTGGTTCATGGAATCCCCCATTATCATCCCTGAACTTGATCTGGGTGTAACAAAGAAAGATAACCCTGTACTTCATCAATAGGAAGAGAAATAATTTCAAACATTTTCAGAGATCACCTACAAATATTTACTGACGGCTTAAAACAAAATGATGGCCAAGCTGGCTGTGCTTTTGTCATTCCTGACCTCAAAATAACCAACAAATTCAAACTCAACAAGGATGTGTCCATTGTCACTGCAAAAATGTACGCCATCTTAAGAGCATGCCACTATGTCAATGACCTCCCTCGACCCCCAAGAAGAGTCGTGATTCTCTCCGACTCAAAATCAGCTCTGACTGCTCTCCAAAATGGTTCCAGAAACCGGGAAGAGCTTCGGACGGAAATAGTGTTCCTCTGTCACCAAATCATTGCCTCTGGAACAGAACTGACCCTTATGTACATCCCCTCACACACACAGGGATCAGAGGCAATAATATGGCTGACAGAGCAGCAAAAGAGGCTGTCACAGATCAAGCATATGACCTAAAATTAACAAAGACGGAAGCAAAACACAAAATGGCCAAAGTTGCGTGGCGTCATTGGGAAACAGAATTAAACACAGAAGGCTATGCCCATGGTTGGCTTATTCTGCCCCGACAAACAAAACAAAACAGGCCTACACTCCCCACCCCCCTCCTTAAAATACTTCGCAGAATTCGCACAGATGGATGCGCTCATAAGTTCTTTCCCCGTCTCTGTGAATGTGGAAAGTTAATATCTCTTTTACACCTCTTTGACCGCTGCCAATCACTCCAACAAGATTTCCGCAATCTACACACCCTTGTCAACGAACACAAACAAAAACCGCATAAGTTTTAGATAAACATTGCACGTTTCAATGGAAGCCAGCATACACCATGTGTCTCTCAATATATAAGGCTGAAATAGGACATCTGTTTTGAAAACCTCATCCCCTTTCCTCCTTCCCACCCCTCAATCCTCTCTCCCACCGACCCCACCCCCCTCCCCTCCCACACCCAACAACCAAAGTGCCTATAACACAAAGCATAGCTCTATTTAAACAAGGCTAAAGTACTGCCCTCCTACCTGAACTTAAGTGTCCCATTCTGATATATTATTTTAGCAAGTTATTTTAATATTTTCTTTTGTCTAAATAAAGATTCAAATAATTTTTTTTTATTACTTTTCCAGTAGTGTATTTATTTACTTATTCAGACATTTCGTTGTTTAGCTATGTTGGCATTATACAAAAGTCCAAAACATATTCTACAAAAATAAAAAGCAAATAAGCCAACAAAACCGCTCCACTCCAACCATAGTTCGCGTACACAAAGGCAAAAAAACCCAACAAAATCTTTTTTTATTTTATTTGTTTATTCTCTTTTTTGTGGAGTTTTTTTAATTTTTGGGTTTACATGAAACAAGCGGACAAAAACATAAAACACACTTGGACAATTACAACACACAGGGGGTGGGTGGGTGGTGTTGATCAGGGCTTGGTGGTCGCAGTATCAAAAATATGTAAGAAAGAAGAACCTAAGGGTTACATCAAAACATGCATATACAAGCGCCAATCCTTGCAAAATGTATCTAATGTATTATTCATAACTGCGTTATACTTTTCACAAATAAATCTTTGCTTAACATTTCTACTAAATGTCTGAAAATGAAGGATCTTTTTTGTTCATTTTGGAAATATATTCGTGGTGTTTGGCACAAATTACTAGCACATCAAAAACTTTATCGGTGACTACATTGTTCGCAACTCCAAAAAGAACCAGTTCTTTGGAAACTTTTAAATTGTCACAATGGGTGCAGTTCGCCTTTAACCAATTTACAAATTCTATCCCAAAAGTCTGCACTTTATCACACTCCCAAAACATATGTATAAGGGTTTCTTCATTTCTACCACAAAATGTACACAATGACGTATCCACAATTTTTTGCAAAAATAGAAACCGTTCTGTCGGCAAAATTCTGTACAATAATCGGTATTGTAACCATCTCAGACAAGTATCCTTTGTTGTTTTAAAAACATGTTGAAAAATAACCTTCTTATCTAACAAACAGTAGATTCAGACCCTTTTTCGATACATTTTGGGACCGTAACATGTTCAGTCAATTGTTGGTAAATAAATTGTGTCTTACCTTTACAAGTTCATTTCCACACAATGGACTCTGTCATATTAAAATGTTTATCAAATTCTAAACCGATTTTTCTCTGATATTTTTTTACAGCCTGGATTACACCTTCTTACGGTACAAAATATCCTCGCGCATTTGGATATTTCATTTTAAACGCACTATAGGATAAATATACATTATGTCCCAAAATATGACCAATCTGAACAATTCCATTCTCAATCCAATTTTTAATGTACACTGGCTTTTTATCCCTGCGAATATTAACATTATAATGTAAACATTCTGATACAAAATCGTTGAAAGTTTTTGGGTCACATTTTCCATGTAATTTCTTGTAATGTTTAAATGCATCGGTCCAAAACGGGTTATCTATTTTCTGCATCAAAACATTTGCAAATTCTTCTCCTCTCATATCAATTGTTATAACAGATGGACATGCTTTAAACAATTATGGAAGAAAAAGCATTCCAACAAAAGGGCAAATGAAAAGGTTAAGAGAAATGTATTGTGTACCGATTTTACGAAAGGTGGTCTCAATATGATAAATGTGCATGATATTCAAGCGTCTTTTTTGTTGGCATGAGCTATAACAACGAACAGAATGATGTGCATGAACAATGGAAAATGATACCGACATATTTTTTGAAGGTCTTAGGAAAAGATTTTGCTTGTTTTAAATATTTAGCATGTATCAAGGATTTTACAGGATAGAACTTGATATCCTCACAATTTTGGAAAGAAGTATTGTACGTATGGTTAGAAAATAGTACATATACTATTATCAATGAGCGAAAGGATTATTTGGATGAATGTTTATTTAACAACCCGGCCATTGTGTACGTAAATAAAACGTTTATTTTTTAAACAGTGGGTTAAGGCTGGCATTGTGTATGTTAAAGATGTGCATATGCACATATTTGCCAAAACGTTAAACATTATGTTTGTAGGGAGTTTGATTATTGGGCCATAAAAACAGCGCTTCGTTTTAACTTTGTGAGCGTGTTTTTAATCCAAACATATCATATCTATATGTTTTTGGAATCAGGAACCGACAAGGAATAAGATGA
Source organism: Littorina saxatilis (assembly GCF_037325665.1). Lineage (NCBI taxonomy): Eukaryota > Metazoa > Mollusca > Gastropoda > Littorinimorpha > Littorinidae > Littorina > Littorina saxatilis. Next base: position 6,406 of record NW_027129190.1, read on the forward strand.
AATTGTTTTTAAATCGATTTCGGAAATTTAATTTTGATCATAATTTTTATATTTTTAATTTTCAGAGCTTGTTTTAATCCAAATATAACATATTTATATGTTTTTGGAATCAGAAAATGATGTAGAATAAGATGAACGTAAATTTGGATCGTTTTATATTAAAATAAAATGTATTACAATTTTCAGATTTTTAATGACCAAAGTCAATAATTAATTTTTAAGCCACCAAGCTGAAATGCAATACCGAAGTTCGGCCTTCGTCGAAGATTGCTTTACAAACATTTCAATCAATTTGATTGAAAAATGAGGGTGTGACAGAGCCGCCTCAACTTTTTACAAAAAGCCGGATATGACGTCATCAAAAGTATTTATCGAAAAAAAGAAAAAAAGTCCGGGGATATCATTCCCAGAAACTCTCATGTCAAATTTCATAAAGATCGGTCCAGTAGTTTGGTCTGAATCGCTCTACAAACACACACGCACAGACACACAGACACAGACACACACACACACACACACACACACACACACACACACACACACACACACACACACACACACACACACACATACACCACGACCCTCGTCTCGATTCCCCCTCGAAAGCAGCCAATTTCTCTCTTGAAATAGCGATATTCCAAATGAACCATGCATTATTTTTGATCTGGATCAACTGAGTAGCAAGTAGTTGTGAAGTTAAAACAAACGAACAGCTTCCTCACTTCCCATCTGCATAACTATAACTATGAAGTTGGTATCAGACAAAGGTCATCTTTCCATTGCCACTCCTGTCACAGATTTTTGTTTGAAAAACAGTGTTACTCATGAAAAAGCAAATATAGTATGGATACATTCAGGCAAAGATTGGGACTTGACAAAAATGCTGTCTCGTGCTTAACATGTCATTCACACCTGTCAAAAGGGGCAATACATGCAAGTTTTCATAGAAATAACACTTGATCCTATTCCAGAGGTTCTCAAATGTCTCACATTTTCTGAAAAAAAGTTAATTCAAGTTGCAAACTTCAGATTTTCCTGACTGCCAGGTGGTCAGTTTTGTGAGCGTTGCAGTGTTTTGCATTTACCCGTGAATAGTGTCGGATATTCTCAACCAACTTCCTCTGCATCAAACTGAAACCGAAAATCTGTTATGAAAATGGACATACTAGAGTTATTTCCAAACATAAAATTTTACCTGATAACATTTTATTCACTTTAAAGTGGTTAAAAGTCAATAATCCAATCTACGCAGACTTGGACTTGCACAACGCTGGATCAAAGCTAAGCAAGTCACATGGTGATAGTGTTTGTTGGGATTTTGAACAAAACTTTAAAGAAACACAACATGAAGTTATGGTTCCTGCTGATAACTCTGCATCTCAGTCAAGCCTTGAACGAGTTCTTTCTTTCTTTCTTTATTTGGTGTTTAACGTCGTTTTCAACCACGAAGGTTATATCGCGACGGGGAAAGGGGGGAGAGGGGATAGAGCCACTTGTCAATTGTTTCTTGTTCACAAAAGCACTAATGAAAAATTTGCTCCAGGGGCTTGCAATGTAGTACAATATAGTACCTTACTGGGAGAATGCAAGTTTCCAGTACAAAGGACTTAACATTTCTTACATACTGCTTGACTAAAATCTTTACAAAAATTGACTATATTCTATACAAGAAACACTTAACAAGGGTAAAAGGAGAAACAGAATCCGTTAGTCGCCTCTTACGACATGCTGGGGAGCATCGGGTAAATTCTTCCCCCTAACCCGCGGGGGGACTTGAACGAGTTACACACACTTCACCTACGTTGTATGTCCATCATTTCAGCCAATCAGTGAAAAAGACCTTAAATCCATTATTCTGAGGTCCAAACCAACAACTTGTCCACTTGATGCCATACCCACACCACTGCTTTTTGAGAATCTTGATGTGTTGTTGCCAACTCTTACTCAAATTGTCAATGATAGCCTGTTATCTGGTGTTTTTCCATCATTGTTCAAAACTGCACTTGTCAAACCACTTCTCAAAAAACCTAGTCTTGATGTCAATATTTTGAAGAATTATTGTCCTGTATCTAATTTATCATTCTTGTCCAAAGTTTTTGAAAAGGTAGTTTTGAAGCAGCTGTTGTCATATTTGAACACCCATGATTTGATCTCGCACTCTCAGTCCGCTTATCGCCCTTCTCACTGTACTGAAACAGCCCTACTTAAAGTAATCAGTGACATTCTGTCTGCTCTGGATGGTGGTGATGTGTCAGTGCTTACCCTACTTGACCTTTCTGCAGCGTTCGACACGATTGACCATGTCACGCTTCTCCATAGACTTCAGACTCTGTACGGCATATCCGGTCCACCGCTAGCATGGCTTGAGTCATATCTCATTGGCAGGACTCAGGATGTGCTTGTCGATGGCCAGATGTCTGCTCCAACCCCACTTTCTTTCGGCGTTCCTCAAGGTTCAGTACTCGGTCCCATCCTTTTCATCATGTACACTAAGCCCCTCTCCACACTGATTCAAAACCATTCTGTTTTAAATCAGTCTTTTGCTGATGACACCCAGCTGTATAAACCCAGTCCCCCTGCAGAGACACATTCCGCCATCCAGACCATTCAGACATGCATCACCGATGTTAAATCTTGGATGGTCGATAACAAACTCAAGCTGAATGATGATAAGACTGAAGTCTTACTGTGCAAAAAGAAGAACACTACATTTCCCTCTCCCCAACCTGTTTCTGTTCAAATAGGCAATACCGACATTCTTTTCTCACAATCAGCTAGAAACCTTGGATTCACCCTTTCATCTGACATGACCCTTAACAAACATATATCTTTAGTCTGTAGAGCAGCTTATTTTGAGCTTCGTAAGATCAGCACCATTCGCCACACACTCTCCTCTCAAACAACTAACACTCTTGTCTGTGCCTTTGTTCTTTCTAAGCTTGACTACTGCAGCTCTCTTCTCTCTGGCTGTCCTCTGTACCTCCTGCATAAACTACAAAAAGTCCAAAACTCGGCAGCACGCCTCATTCTCAAAGCACGAAAACGAGACCACGCAACACCACTTCTTCACACACTGCACTGGTTACCTATTCAAGCCCGCATTGACTACAAACTGTCCACCCTCTGCTTTAACTTTTTTTCTGGCTCGTCTCCTGCTTATTTCTCTGAACTCCTCACCGTCTATTCTCCAACAAGACAACTCCGTGCCTCTTCTGACTGTCGCATCCTTACCATTCCACACACCCAAACCAAAACATACGGACAACGCACTTTTACTTTCTGCGCACCCACACAATGGAATTCTCTCCCCTTTCACATCCGCCACTCTCAGTCACCCCAAGCATTCAAACGAGCACTTAAAACGCACCTCTTCAAGAAATACAACCCCTGATTTTGTTTTCTCAGTCCATCAGTAGGCTACATGTAGTGTATTTGTTGTTTTAGTGATAATGTATATATAAACATCTAGGACTGTTTTCAGCATTGTTGATAACATGTTCTGTTTGATTAAGGGTATTCAGCTGGTATTTCCTTGTTTTTTACTATCTATTTTATTCATGTTTTTACATTTAGTCAAGTTTTGACTAAATGTTTTAACATCGAGGGGGAATCGAAACGAGGGTCGTGGTGTATGTGTGTGTGTGCGTGTGTGCGTGTGTGCGTGTGTGCGTGCGTGTGTGCGTGCGTGTAGAGCGATTCAGACCAAACTACTGGACCGATCTTTATGAAATTTGACATGAGAGTTCCTGGGTATGATATCCCCATACGTTTTTTTTTATTTTTTAATAAATGTCTTTGATGACGTCATATCCGGCTTTTCGTGAAAATTGAGGCGGCACTGTCACGCTCTCATTTTTCCACCAAATGGGTTGAAATTTTGGTCAAGTAGTCTTCGACGAAGCCCGGACTTCGGTATTGCATTTCAGCTTGGTGGCTTAAAAATTAATTAATGACTTTGGTCATTAAAAATCTGAAAATTGTAAAAAAATCCAAATTTACGTTCATCTTATTCTCCATCATTTGCTGATTCCAAAAACATATAAATATGTTATATTTGGATTAAAAACAACCTCTGAAAATTAAATATATAAAAATTATTATCAAAATTAAATTTTGAAATCAATTTAAAAACACTTTCATCTTATTCCTTGTCGGTTCCTGATTCCAAAAACATATAGATATGATATGTTTCGATTAAAAACACGCTCAGAAAGTTAAAACAAAGAGAGGTACAGAAAAGCGTGCTATCCTTCTCAGCGCAAGTACTACCCCGCTCTTCCTGTCAATTTCACTGCCTTTGCCGTGCGCGGTGGACTGACGATGCCACGAGTATACGGTCTTGCTGCGTTGCATTGCGTTCAGTTTCATTCTGTGAGTTCGACAGCTACTTGACTAAATGTTGTATTTTCGCCTTACGCGACTTGTTTATTACTTAGTTAGTGGAAGAATCTTTTGTAATGTATGTGTGATAGTGTATGCTTTTAATGAAGCGTTGTTGACTATGAATGTAGATGTAAATGCTTGTATAACTGTGTTTTAATTTTAAATGTGTCAAGCGCAAAGAGCATAATTGTAAAGTTATGATGTTGCGCTATATAAATGCTCATTTATTATTATTATAATGAAACATAGCCCTGTGAATATAATTGTACGAAATTGAAAATGGAGAGGAAATGGCATTTGCATGGCTTTTTGCTGAGGGCAGAAATGGATTCAGTGACATGCAAGAGACAGAAAACTATGGCTTGCAATGTACGTGTACTTGCGAAACAGACTTTACAATGTAGACTCTCGGTTCAGAAAAGATATGATGTAGGCCCCTATTTGCTTCAGTCAGCAGAAGCATATGACAAGTTACTTCTCAGACAAGATGCATCAATCTACATGGAAATCTAATCTTCATTTGCAACTGGAAGACAACGTAGAATTTTGTGCAAAGGATACTAATAATATTAATACCACTTCATCTTTGCATGACAGCTCTTACATGTTCATGAAGACCATTCGAGGGACAACTGCTTACTTTCACATGTATCCGCACATCACTGCTTCTTTTATTATAACACGGCTTCGACCCCTGTTGATTTTAATCAACCAAATTTCTTGGTCTCTGTTAGCTTAGGAGGTGAATACGCTGCGTATTTCATGGTTACCGAAGCATTTTTCTGTAATTTTCCCAGTCTAACTGACTATTTCTGTCCCCAGTACTAGCGACTATTTTGGGACATAACGTGGTTGTATGCTTAGTTTTCCCATTTAGGAAAAGTAATATAAAATCATCTGCAAACACAATAAGTCGCCTTTCTAAAACATATTAAGCAGACACACCGTTATTATTTTTTAAACATGAGTGACGAAATGCCATTCAAACGATAAATGTACACTTGCTCAACTAGGACAACAATGTTACATTATGTTTTACCAAACTAAAAACTCAAAAACAGAACATTTTTGAGAATAATATGCAAAGCGCGGAGAGCACAGTTGTGGTTCGCGCTATATAAGCTCCCCTTGCAGGGCCGGACTAGGCAAAGAGGGGGGGGGGGGGGTTGCCAGGGTGGCGGCAGGGGCGGATCAGTTCATTTTATGGGTGGTTTTTTTCAAAAGTATATTGTGAAGATATGGGTGTGAAGGCGCAAAGCGCCGAGCCGACGGCGCGAAGCGCCTAGCTTGCTAGGGGGGTCCGGGGGCATGCCCCCCCGGAAAATTTTGAAAAAAAGGATGCAAAATGGTGCAATCTGGTGCATTCTGAGGATGATCATTACCAGTTTCAGGCAGCAGATTTTGTCACTGATTAATACCCCAAAAATTGAAACTCAATGTAAAATAAAGAAATGCATACCTCATTCAATATTTTTATTTTTTGGCTGGGGGGGGGGGGGGGGGTCCGGAAACCCTAGAACCCCCCCACCCCCCTCGTTGTGGGGGTCAGGGGGCGAAGCTGATGGGTAGGTCATATTATGAGATAGGAAAATGGTCGCTCCTTGCATGAAACGGCATAAAATAAGCAATAATAAAAAAAATATTAAATAAGTAAGGTACATGTTTAGGCTAGGGGGGGGGTTGCGCAACCCCCATAACCCCCCCGGTAGTCCGGCCCTGCCTTGATAATAATAATAATAATAATAATTATAATAACGAAAAAAAAATCAAGGGAGAAAACTCTGGTTGTCGAAGCCCTTCGCTTACGTTTACAGTCACTCATTTTAAGTCATTGTAATAGTGGAGCGGATAGCAAAGGTTTTGGGACGACTTTAAAAGTCAATAACTATATATTTTCTGAAATCTCAATGTCTATAGATTCTAATGAGACCGATTGTCAGTGTGTCACCTTCCAGCAGTTATGTGCATTTTTTGGTCAAAACAGACCCACTAAACACCAAACACATGCTTCATCAAAACAGTACTTATCTCGAAAACAGTACACTGCAAGTATGAATATATAGAGAAAAACAAATACTTTCCAACCATGAGCAAGCCACATGAATGCTTTAAAAGAAACACCAGTTGGTATTTCGTGCTTTGAGTTGCCGCAAGCTGTTACAGTTTTCTCTTCAACAGAACAATTGTCATGCCTTATAAGAGATATATAATCAGGAATATTTTTTTGTCAGAAACATTCGTTTGACAAAGCATATAATTACACTAAATTATACTTTCTGCATTTTTGACATTTTAACTTAGTAGAAGGATACCGTGGATGTTCCTAGAACCAACAAATTGCAACAAAATAATTAAAACAAATTATATTCAAACTGTCAAATACAGAGTAGTATTTTTTGCACAAATTAGGCTATTAGCGTCATACCCTCAGTTTTTGGACCTGTGGTGATTTTCTTCATTTTGGCACAATATATTACATGAAAAGCATCGATTGATAGAAAAGAGGCTTATCTTTTCGTTGGTAGCTTTTTTTTTAACTTGCATTTCATGGAATTAGGGTGCAAAAAACCGCCGTTAACGTTAATGAGCACTTTTCAGTGATTCCGCTCTTTCCACTGAAAATTAGCCTTCATTAATTTAATTGTATGGTTTTTTGTGTTTTTAAGACCTCTTCACATCATTGAAAACTAATAAAACATACTGTTTATAATTATCTGACGTCCGCTCACCTTGTTGATTAATGTTTCATAAATGTACTAATTACGATGACGTCACACATTCCGTTAATCTTGATAAGGTGTGTCATAAAAAGTTGCTTTAAAATCGGCCAGCATATTTAAACGGAGGTATGTTGTACTCGTTATATCTGATATTTGTACATGTACCGGTAGTTGTGATGGAAAGAAACGTTTTGTTTTGCTATTATAAACGGTTTACACAACATCCTGAGTATATATTTTGTCGGTAGGCTACTCATATCTTCAATATGGAAATAAACAACGTTGTCGCAAAAATGCATGTGAACGGCTTTATCGATTTTCACAGCAAAATGTCTCCCTGTCCCCCTTTTTGTTTACCAGGAAAACAAGGTATATTGTTTCATAAGTGTTCAGAGAAAATTGCTACAATAATGGACAGACTGGCAGGTTTTTTTCTCATGTTGGCTGATGCGGTATCGCGCATAAGAGTGTGTCTGTGAGGGATACATACAGTGCCCAGCAAAGGTTTCAGGACGACTCTAAGGCACCGGTTTTGTATACTCGATAACTGTATGTTTTCGGAAAGCTTAATGTCTGTAGATTCCAATTAGACCAATCGTCAGTGTGTCAACTAGCAGCAACTATGGGCAGTTTTATATCAAAGTCGACCAACTTAATACCAAAAACATGCTTCATCGAAACAGTAGTTATCTCACAAACACTACATTGCAAGTATGAATTTGTACAGAAAAACAAATACTTTCTAACCAGTAGCAAGCCAGATGAATGCTGTACAAGAAACACCAATCGATATTTCGTTACTACGTCATGCACTAGTGCTTTCAGTTTCTTATTTCTTGTGATGCGTGACGTCCTTTATTTTTAGTTTTTATTTCGACAGTTCAGTTGGTATGCCTTATAAGAGATATACCCCCTAAATCAGGAATCATTTTTATGTCAGAAAAATTAATTTGACAAAGCATTATTAAACTAAAAGATACTTTCTGCACTCTTTGCAAATGTAACTACGTAGAAGGATATTTGGGATGTTCCTAGAACCATTCATTTGCAACAAAGTAATACGTGATGCTTTTCATTGAAACAGACCTAATATTAGAAACTAGATGAATACCCGGCTTCGCCGGCAAGAAGTAGAGCCGAAACGCGATTGACGCCACACGAAGAAAGGGAGATAAACGCGCAAAGCACTGGAGAAGATAAGGAAGAGTTACTGGGAATGGATGTACAGAAAAACCAAAATCGGTACAGCGCTGCGCGCTGAGAGCACGTGTTGAAAATTTTCATCAACCAGATTGTGTCCGGGGTCTACCTGAATATGCCCACCAAATTTGAAGCAGATCCATCGAGAGCTTTGGCCGTGCATCGCGAAGTGACAGACAGACAGACACACACAAGCCGTATATAGATATAGATAGATAGACCTCATTGTTTTGACATTTTCAGAAAATGTACCTGTAAAACACCATAATCACATCATTCATAACATTAATAAGTTTGTAATAAAACTCATGGCAGCAGAGAACGCCAGCAAATAACATTAATCTTGGTTGGCCATGCCTCTACAAAGTCATGGTCGATTTAAGATTAAAAAAATTTTTTATGCATAACACCATACGAAAGAAGTTATAAGAAACAGAAAACAGAAACAGACAATCAAATTTATATTATAACTTTTCATCGATTTGAACTCAAAACAGTAAGTTTCATAGCGTATAAAACACACATTATGCTTCCTTGTCTGTATTGTCAGCGATCAATGTAATACTATGGAAGAACAAAAATTTAGGTGGATTTTCTGTAAGTTGCCTGGAAATTCTTTTGTCTTTCCCGTTTTATTTGTGAGTCTAGATCATTTTCAACAATTTCAAGAAATTCGCAAATTCCTCTGTTCTCATACTAAATTCACTGTGTAAGGAGGTCAACATATTTAATTAAACTTTATCTACATGATAGATATTTATCATAGTATTCACGTGCATACGGTTAAGCGATCTCCTTTACCTTTCAATTTTGAAGGGGAAAAAAAGGTGAAGGAGATCGTTAAACCGTATGCAATCAAACAATAGTATTGTAATGTGTCCTTCAAACAGGTGCGTTGGGAGCCGACATAGGTCTCGGTGGCAAATGTACTGCAAGTGACAGCTGCGTATCCACTCCACCATCAGTCTGTGACAAGGTGGTGAAAAGATGCTGTGAGTGGGTTGTCGTTGTCGTTGTTGTTGTTGACGTTGTTGTTACATTAAGTAAAGTTTTGACTGAATGTTTTCAGAATCGAGACGAGGGTGATGGTGGTGGTGGTTGTGGTGGTGGTGGGGTGTGTGTGTGTGTGTGTGTGTGTGTGTGTGTGTGTGTGTGTGTGTGTGTGTGTGTGTGTGTGTGTGTGTGTGTGTGTGTGTGTGTGTGTGGAGCGCTTCAAGGAAAACTGCCTGACATATCGTTATGAAACTCTACATGGAAGTTTTCAAGGTCTTCTTCTTCTTCATCTTCGTGGGCTGAAACTCGCACGTTTACTCATGTCTTTGTGCGAGTGGATTTTTACGTGTATGACCGTTTTTACCCCGCCATTCAGGCAGCATACGCCTCTTTCGGGGAAAGCATGCTGGGTATTTTCGTGTTTCTGTAACCCAGCGAACTCTGACATGGATTACAGGATCTTTTCCGTGCGCACTTGGACTTGTGCTTGCGTGTACACCCGAACGGGGATAAGGCACTAGCAGGTCTGTACATAAGTGCCGCCCTGTCACGTAGTCTCAAACCAAATTGGAAATTCATAGCATCATCATTATAATCATCCTCATCGCATTCATCATTCAACGTTCTAAATTGTCTTTGCTCTTGTGGCCCTTCATGCCCGGAGCTCTCATGGTGACCTTGGTCTCAGTGTTTCTGTTCCATCCTTCCCTGAATAGTACTTCTGCTGTCAGTCTTCAACGTGTGACGTTCCGGGGGATCGACGGAGGGACGTAGTGGCGGTCTGCACTCTCGAGGGGGCGCTCACTCAGTCAAAGTCGTTAGTAGGGGGCATAGCAGGTAGTGGGCTGCGTCCGTTGGCTCGGGACAGACCCATTACTGAACACCGTCAACGATCTTCTACTGCTACGCTAAGATGTGCCACTCCGACTAGCGAGATCAGGCTTGCTGCTGACACTACACAGTTACTAAAAATGTGTTTAAACAACGGCCGACTGGTACCTTTTGCGGTTGTATTAGTTGCACAAACTTGTGTACACAATGTTGATTCCGATTTAAAAAAAAAGAAGTCAAACGTGTGTGTGTGTGTGTGTGTGTGTGTGTGTGTGTGTGTGTGTGTGTGTGTGTGTGTGTGTGTGTGTGTGTGTGTGTGTGTGTGTGTGTGTAACAGAGTTAGCAGATTACGTCTCTCATGTATGATTATGGTTACAGTGATCAAACAAGGCCAAAGCTGCGCCGGTACTGAATTCGCCAAAATGTGTGTTTCGGGGGCAACATGTGAAAGCAACACGTGTACGTGCAAGGGACCCATCTACATCGTAGCAACTGATGAATGCGGTATGTATAATCATCGTACAGACCATGTAACAATACCAGGAAAAATTAGTTTTGTGTGTGTGTCAAAATGGGGGAAGAGGCCAAAAAAATGAAGCATCAAATTTACCTTTGATTTCCTGTTAGCTTCTTAAATATCGCTAGAGGTGTTTCTTCTGATTCAAATCCATCCTTTCACGCCGTGAAATAAAATCAAGCAATTTTCTGACGTAAAAGAGCGGCAGTTTGAAGCAGGCAAATAGCAACTTTTTCTCGATGTCTTACTTGGTGTTGATCCTAAACCAGCATTTTGACATTCAGTCAAGTTATGACTGAATGCGAAGAGCGAGCTTTTTCTCCCTGTGTGTGTGTGTGTGTGTGTGTGTGTGTGTGTGTGTGTGTGTGTGTGTGTGTGTGTGTGTGCGCGCGCGTGAGTGCGTGCGAGCGTGTGTTCGAGCGTGTGTGTGTGTGTGTGTGTGTGTGTGTGTGTGTGTGTGTGTGTGCGTGTGTGTGTGTGTGTGTGAAATGCATTTCTCAAAAACTGCCGAACCCTCCTTCCGACCCTTGCAGAATAAAGTAAGGCGGAAGTACATCCGAAGACGTTCAAAACTTTCGAAGTAGTCGCGAACTTCTCTCTCGTGCATAAGGCCATTAGCATACATTTCGCTGAAAGGTTCGACTTAACGCTACGAGAATACTTCCCTAGCTTAAGTCGTCGCTTTGCAAACGCGTGTCGAAGAAACAAGGTTATACACTTTTTCTGAAAATATTTCAATTCTGCTGTTACCGCCAAGTGCCCTGAACATTCAACCTCTATTCCTTACAGTGTTACTTAAATCCGTTATGAGCAAAATAAGAAAACAATCTGTACTCGTCTGCATGCGTATCATCAGTCAGTGATAGAGAGAGAGAGAGAGATAGAGAGAGAGAGAGAGAGAGAGAGAGAGAGAGAGAGCGCAGCTTTCACTAACAACAAAGAGGGAAAAAACATTTCACAACCTCAGACCACCAGTGACTCTCTTCATATGATCACACACACACACACACACACACACACACACACACATGAACGTGTAATGAATTTTAACGTGAACAAGACTATGTGTAGCATCTATGACGTGAATAAGACTATTTGCACTTTCAGCTCTCGCCTCCGGCAACGATGGAAAATGGTTGGTTACGTGTACTGGTGATGGATCCGAGTGCTCTGATGTTACCACGCAGTGCATTGATGATGTTTGTGTTTGTAACGCCGATAAAGCCGTTGATCTTGCAACTGGAACATGCACAGGTGAGTGGCGAGTTTCACTGTGTGCACTACGTATTATTGTTTTATGTATATCTAATTGCGCAGAGAAACGTTTAACACACCGTTGCTCTAACTTCCCGGAAAATATACCAAATATTGGTTTGGGCTTGTGTGAACTATACACAAAACCAAACAGATTAGACTTTTAAGCGCATACTAATCGACACCTGATCGGTAGAATGTCAAAAGGCCAAAATGATGTGTCACAAGGTGGGTCTTTTCTTTATTTGGTGTTTAACGTCGTTTTCAACCGTTCAAGGTTATATCGCGACGGGGAAAGGGGGGGGGGGAGGGGGGATGGGATAGAGCCACTTGTTAATTGTTTCTTGTTCACAAAAGCACTAATCAAAAAATTGCTCCAGGGGCTTGCAACGTAGGACAATATATGACCTTACTGGGAGAATGCAAGTTTCCAGTACAAAGGACTTAACATTTCTTACATACTGCTTGACTAAAATCTTTACAAACATTGACTATATCCCGTCGCGATATAACCTTCGCGGTTGAAAACGACGTTAAACACCAAATAAAGAAAGAAAGAAAGATTGACTATATTCTATACAAGAAACACTTAACAAGGGTAAAAGGAGAAACAGAATCCGTTAGTCGCCTCTTACGACATGCTGGGGAGCATCGGGTAAATTCTTCCCCCTAACCCGCGGGGGGTAAAAGGTGGGTCATTTCAACCCCAAAATAATCTGAAACAAATCAGTCCGCGTATGTTCCTGTGTGAACAAAGACTATCTTTTTCATAATCATCTATATCTAGATTCACAAAGATAACTCTTCATGATTCATATTCATAAAATACTTTGCTATGGTTGCTGAGAGGAACAAACAGGGCCATTATACAAAAAAAATTGAAATGAAATTAATTGGTACAAAGAATAAAATATCGTGTACATAATTATAATGAAAAAACATAAGACGAGATTTTATTAACACCACTTGTAGTACACAGGAATGTTGCTTGGCTTGAGTACATTCAATACATAAAAACACAAAATCAAACACAATCAGACATAATGTTCATCGAATTGAACACACACGCACACACACACACACACACACACACACAAACACACACACACACACACACACACACACATACACACACACACACCCACACACACACGAACTTTACCTTGCACCGCGTTCACTTCGTGTCCACCTCACCTGTAGTAATTTAGTAGGTGACTTGCATACGTGTGCAACTGTTGGCAAAGAAACATAAAACTCCAAATAAAAGCTAGTTATTACCACCACACGAATTAGAATCCTGACAACACTGATAAAACAACAAAGTAACCACCAAAATATATCACATTAATTTTCTTCAGAATCACAGCTAAAGCATGAAGTAATATTATAGTTATCACAAAAACACACGCCCGCGTGTTTTCGTTTTTCTTTTCTTGGGGGTGGGAGGGGGGGGAGGGTCATACTTAATGAATACTCTTTACACATTGACGTTGAACCATCTCAAAAATGTGTAAAACTTTTTTTTCATAAATTATAGCTTTGTGCTCGTTGACTTCATAAATAAAGCAACGTCATGATGGGCCCTTCCGCCCAATGCTCTGTCCCCCCCAAATTGTGTTTTGATTCATCTTCGTGCCGTCTCATTGTTCCCTTCCATAACAGCAAAGAGTACCTCCACGTTTGTTTTCGAAACGTCTTTCGGGTGCAGACAACAATTCCCACTGTGCAGACTAATCGGCCAGGCTGCTGATTTGGGGTACTTTTTCAAATGGAAGGCTGGTCTGACTGCAAGCAAAAGCCTGGGAAAATGTGTGGCGTTGTAGAAGATGGATTTTACGGCAAAATAGCTATATTCAATTAGCTTGCATACATAGATGTTATAATCTTGCCTGCATATCGAATGCAACGCCATATTTGCTGCTAACTCTTTGTGTGTGCATGTGTGCATGTGTGTGTACGTGTGTGTGTGTGTGTGTGTGTGTGTGTGTGTGTGCAGGCACCATCTCGAACGAGAAGGTCGGCAAGGTGTGCGTAGACAACAATAAAACCACGACGTGCGGAGCAGCCAGCACCAACTTGGAATGTCCCGCATGGAGCGGTGAACGTGTGTGCGACTGTAAAACTGACTACTTCGGTCCTTTGAACGGAGTCTGCTGTAAGTCTTTTCGTAACATTACACAGCACAATGTTTAGTCATTTTTGTTCCACTTATTTCTGAAGATATGTATTTAAACGAGAAGCAATTAGCCACGTTTATTCGGGAAATAATTGGGTCTTTGCAGATTGCAGATGTCCGCGTAAATGTCACCGCAAGCACGTTTATTAAAAGTCGAAGTACTTTTGAAGACTGTGTTAGGAATGCAGCATGAGCCATGAAACATTATCCTATTGTGTTTTTATGAGGAACAGTGGAACATTCTTCTTTTCCAAATGTGTTACTATTCTGTGCCTTGTTACATCGCCTCCATTTATTACTGGGGACAGCTTGTCGCTTCAGGTATGCAGGGGAACAGAAAAGCGTTTAGTGCTTGATGCAAATGAATCAGTGTATTTGTGGCGCAAGAAATATTTGTCATGTTTCCGATGTTCGCAAGTTCAGAAGTGATCCTTTTGGACATCACGGCATCAAACGTTGTACAGCACAGTCTTAAACTAAGCAATTAAATGAAGGCTTCACGCTTTATTTCTTGGTTGATTATTAAGATCACGTTCTTGGACTGTCATCGACAAAATTGATCCAGAAGTGACCTCGATGTCTGTTAGGCCAATAGTAAACCAACGGTTCGTAACTTCCCTTGAAAACATATCTTGGTTTTTTTCCCCCTTGTGATTGTAATCTATATAATTAAAAACATACGACAGCGATTGACCCAAACAGTTTTCTTCGCTAGAAGTGTATTTTGCTTATAGTTTTTCTGTGATATTTTCAAAGTGTTTTGAAACAAGTGCGAAAAAATAGAGAAATCTACCGAACTGACTTTATGAACAATTACTTTGCATATAATGACATACCAAGAATCATATACACGAGAGTTGGGTAATGGGATGTGGTATCTGACCGATCAATTTTAGTCACGGGACCTATTGTGTTAATGGTGACAATTCTCGTTGACGTTTGTTGTAATGATGTGTTTCTATTTGAATTATTGTAACGTGTCTTTCGGATATGACGTTTTCGTAGGCTACAACTGGGTCAGTTTCTCCATTCGCATGCCCATATTGCCTGGAGCATCCGTGCGATGTTAACCAACAAATGATACAATGCAGAGCAGTGTCTACAAATTAACATATAACAAAATAAAACAACTGACCGAAGATTTATGTTTTAAGTATGTATGTGGACCCTGAAATGGACCACCTTTAAGAAATAAAAAAAATAAAAGATAAAGACTGGTTTCAGTCATTGATGAAGAAGCTTCCTGTGATTAACTTATAAATAGCGCATACGCTTTCAAAATAATATATCAAACCGTCTTTTTTACGTGTACGTTACTTATTACATTTATTTCCTTTATGTTTTTGATCTGGTTTTTAGTTTCCTGTTGTACTGTAATTAATGTTCTCGTAAAAATGATACAAATAAATCAAATTCAGATTTGAATTCATCTGACTTGCACACTTATATTTTTTGTGTGATTTTGTATAGTGGGCTTTTGACAATGACTAGCGTTTGAACCTCCCGTGCATGAACGTTGCTGATACAGTCGGTCCTGGACGTAGTGATCGCAATGCAGTGCGAGTAAACCGTGTTCACGCTTTATTGGGGCGGTGGCCATCTCCTGTGCTCTGCTGCCTTTACCTTCCCCCGGCCCTGAATAAGTATGATAAGAATCATTAATCACTTTTTGTGTTAGGTCAATTCCCCGTAACAGCTCCAATTGCAGACAGATTGACAGAGGACTTTTAGTTTTATATATTCGTGATGGCCTCTTCGATGGTCCATTTGAAGTGCCAAGATTCATAATATCTATCCACCGTCATCGGGATTTCACTATGAAAAGCCACATAAGTGACTTTTCAGGGTCATTTTCTTTGCTTTTTCGGCAGTGTTGAACATTCTTTCACACATCACATATTATCGTTTACCATCTACAACAACCTAGAGCAAAAGCAAAACACATAGAACCTGGCCATGACTTCTCTTAAATCAATAAGCCTTTGTCATGGACGGAGTTAAACACCAAAGACCAAATCACGATTTCATTTTCATCATCCTTGATGTTTTTAAACGTGGCTTTTTTTTATTTTTTATTTTTACATTTAGTCAAGTTTTGACTAAATGTTTTAACATAGAGGGGGGAATCGAGACGAGGGTCGTGGTGTATGTGTGTGTGTCTGTGTGTGTGTGTAGAGCGATTCAGACTAAACTACTGGACCGATCTTTATGAAATTTGACATGAGAGTTCCTGGGTATGATATCCTCAGACGTTTTTTTCATTTTTTTGATAAATGTCTTTGATGACGTCATATCCGGCTTTTCGTGAAAGTTGAGGCGGCACTGTCACGCTCTCATTTTTCAACCAAATTGGTTGAAATTTTGGTCAAGTAATCTCCGACGAAGCCCGGACTTCGGTATTGCATTTCAGCTTGGTGGCTTAAAAATTAATTAATGACTTTGGTCATTAAAAATCTGAAAATTGTAAAAAAAAATTTTTTTTTATAAAACGATCCAAATTTACGTTCATCTTATTCTCCATCATTTTCTGATTCCAAAAACATATAAATATGTTATATTTGGATTAAAAACAAGCTCTGAAAATTAAAAATATAAAAATTATGATCAAAATTAAATTGTCCAAATCAATTTAAAAACACTTTCATCTTATTCCTTGTCGGTTCCTGATTCCAAAAACATATAGATATGATATGTTTGGATTGAAAACACGCTCAGAAAGTTAAAACGAAGAGAGGTACAGAAAAGCGTGCTATCCTTCTCAGCGCAACTACTACCCCGCTCTTCTTGTCAATTTCACTGCCTTTGCCATGAGCGGTGGACTGACGATGCTACGAGTATACGGTCTTGCTGCGTTGCATTGCGTTCAGTTTCATTCTGTGAGTTCGACAGCTACTTGACTAAATGTTGTATTTTCGCCTTACGCGACTTGTTATATTTAGTCAAGTTTTGACTAAATATTTTAACATCGAGGGGGAATCGAAACGAGGGTCGTGGTGTATGTGCGTGTGTGTGTGTGTCTGTGTGTGTGTGTGTGTGTGTAGAGCGATTCAGACTAAACTACTGGACCGATCTTTATGAAATTTGACATGAGAGTTCCTGGGTATGAAATCCCCGAACGTTTTTTTCATTATTTTGATAAATGTTTTTGATGACGTCATATCCGGCTTTTCGTGAAAGTTGAGGCGGCACTGTCACGCCCTCATTTTTCAACCAAATTGGTTGAAATTTTGGTCAAGTAATCTTCGACGAAGCCCGGGGTTCGGTATTGCATTTCAGCTTGGTGGCTTAAAAATTAATTAATGACTTTGGTCATTAAAAATCTGAAAATTGTAAAAAAAAATAAAAATTAATAAAACGATCCAAATTTACGTTTATCTTATTCTCCATCATTTGCTAATTCCAAAAACATATAAATATGTTATATTCGGATTAAAAACAAGCTCTGAAAATTAAATATATAAAAATTATTATCAAAATTAAATTGTCCAAATCAATTTAAAAACACTTTCATCTTATTCCTTGTCGGTTCCTGATTCCAAAAACATATAGATATGATATGTTTGGATTAAAAACACGCTCAGAAAGTTAAAACAAAGAGAGGTACAGAAAAGCGTGCTATCCTTCTTAGCGCAACTACTACCCCGCTCTTCTTGTCAATTTCACTGCCTTTGCCGTGAGCGGTGGACTGACGATGCTACGAGTATACGGTCTTGCTGAAAAATGGCATTGCGTACAGTTTCATTCTGTGAGTTCGACAGCTACTTGACTAAATATTGTATTTTCGCCTTACGCGACTTGTTTTTTATTTAGAATGAGCCCTTTTCCTAAATTATATCTTACATATTACCATTCTGATCAGTCATCGCTCAGCGGCTATCGCCAGTTATCTCTTTGACCGGACGCTACAGTCCTACGCGAATCTATCAAAATACAGAGTTATCTCCCATATGTTTTTCGCGAGCACTGATCTAAATTTGAGATCAGTGTTCGCGAGACGAAAATGATTGCAGATTGGCCGACTTCGACAGTGATCTACGTTCTGTTCTTCACAGTTATGATAAAGACATCGTTCTAAGGTCAAAACAAGTCGAAATTTTGGGACTGCTGCCGGAAGGAGACCGTAATAAAATTATATGGTTTCATCACTGTCAACTGGTTACAGAAAAAAATCGTCTGCTCCAGTGACCGCCGAAACCAAACGGTGATTATCACATGACACTTTTGCCATATTTAGAGTTGTTTGCACAGTAAATACAGCCGCGAAAAATAGCTCGCTTGAAACTGTCTTACATTATCAATTCCTTTGTAATTTAAACATTACAAAACACCATGAATAATCATTATCGACGACCGCGAATCTGCTTACATTACAAAAAGCTCTAAATATGTAAAACAAAACAAATCGGTTTCCTTGCCAGACAAGGAAACTCAAGGCATCCTGTCAGGGAGAGAATGAGCCGAACTCATTTTGACCTGAGGTCAGGATGACATATTACCTGAAACAATTTTGAAAACTGTTACTTTGCGATGCTCACTGTTTTATTTTTTTCGTGGTTTTTTTTTTTTTTTTTTAAACACACAGTAAAAACAACAGTTTTTAACGTTGTTTATATCGTGTTTACAATACCTATTTTGAAAATTAGCCCAAAAATCCATTGCAGGTCGTTTTCCCCCAAATAATTTCTCTGCATTTCTTACAAAAACGTACTTGATAATTGAGTAAAAACTAGAACACAACCATTGTCAAACGCTGATTAAGAAAAAGATGATTAAAAACTAGGAGGGCGAGGCCCTCAGGCTCACGTTCGAAAACAGAGGACCCCCCATCCCTCTCTTTAAGACTCCTTCCTTTTTAAGCCTTGATTTTCTCATATCATTGGAATTCTGAAATGAGGGGTTTCACTGAAGTATGTCCTTCTTATAATGATGTCACCTACATACTTATAATTATCAAGCATGTTGAAATCTTACTGTTTGTGTTAAAAAGCTGGCGGTGTCTATGATCCAAAACTAATAGTTTACGGAGGCGGAGTGGGCCTTTAAGACAAAAAAATACTTACATGACGGATTTTGGATAGATTGAGAGAGTTGTTTGTGTTCGCACAAGTGTGTGCCTATTTGTGCGCGGGTGTGTGTGTGTGTGTGTATGTGTGTGTGTGTGTGTGTGTGTGTGTGTGTGTGTGTGTGTGTGTATGTGAGTGTGTGTGTGTGTGTGTATGTGTGTGTATGTGTGTGTGTGTGTGTGTATGTGTGTTTGGGGGTGTGTGTGTGTTTGGGTGTGTGTGTATGTATGTATGTGTGTGTGTGTGTGTGTTTGTGTGTGTGTGTGTGAGTGTATGTGTGGGTGTGTGTGAGAGAGAGAGAGAGAGAGACAGACAGACAGACAGACAGACAGACATACAGACAGACAGACAGAGACAGAGAGAGACGGAGAGAGAGAGTGTGTGTTCACCAACACATAATACTTGTTGAAATGAACACCTGAGAGAGAGAGAGAGAGAGAGAGAGAGAGAGAGAGAGAGAGAGAGAGAGAGAGATTGATTGATTGATTGATTAAACTTTATTACAGAAGGATGGAGATTTTAGGCGTTGCCTAGTCTTACAATCTGTCCTTGCTAACTAACATGAATACAAAACAGACATGAAAACATTATAAGAGCAAAAGAGGTTGACGGCAACAAAAAAAAAAAAAAAAAAAAAAAAAAAACGTACATATGATAATAAATGGCATTTAAAGGCAAAGAAAAAGTTATAGTATTTGATACTATTAAATACAATAACAGCAATAGAAATATGAAATAATGGTAAGGATGATGATGTCATAACGATAATAACAATAAAAAATATAAAAAAAATATAAAAAAAATAATTAAAAAAAAAAAATTAAAAAAATAAAAAAATTAAAAAAAATCCCGAGCACTAGAAACATATGGTCCAAATGAAACAACAACGGCGAGCAAGCAAAATAACAAACAGTAAGTCATTTGTATTTTACAAAAAATACCGACAACATAGCAAAAGGAAGAAAAGAACTACAACAAAGGATATACCAACACAACAGTATCAACAGAAACAGTAACCCTGAAAAGAGACTGCTATAAGATAACCGGTATGTATGATAACATTAGGACGGTTTAATACATCGGAGTAAACCCATTTTGAATCACCACTAGGTTACGATAACGGTGGAATGCTCCACTTGGAATCAGATTTGAAACAAATGTCTGTGTATTTGCTTTTTAAAGGCTTTGACTGATGGAATATATTTTAATGCTGTTGGAAGTGAATTCCACACTGATGACCCTGAAAATGCAAGACTAGACTTGTACAAATCTAGTCGGGGGCGAGGTGGAATGAATTTACTAGAACCATACCTGTTGGTTGCTTTTTGAAACAGCGACAGAATGTACTCTGGGACTTCCTTGTTCATAACTCTAAACATGAATAATGATTTATTCAGTTTAAGCTGCTGGTTCAACGGAAGGAGGCCGAGCAGTTTCAGTTTTTCGTCAGTAGTGACCGATGAGTTAGGTATCATAAGTTTAGCTGCACGACGATGGAGAGAATTCAGTTTGATCATGTGAACATCACTGCAGTTGTCCCATAACGTAGAAGCATAACTTAAATGCGAAAGAATGTGTGCATGGTAAAATAATTTAAGAACTGAAGTGTCGACATAATATCGTAGCTGCGAGAATAAGAACATGTTTCTCGACAGCGTTTTGTTTATATTGTTTAAATGACATTTCCAGTTTAGCTCAGAATCTATTGTGACTCCTAGAACCCGATGTTCACGGACTTGCTCAATCGGTGATGATCCAAGGTTAAGCTTTAGAACAAGTGGGGCCAGCTGATGTTTCTGTCTAGAAGTGATTACCATACTTTTGGTTTTTGCAGGATGAACTATCATAGTATTAGTGTTACACCAAGTAAACATTTCATCGAGGCTTCTTTGAAGTGATGACTCTAACACGTTCAGATTTTTTGAGAAAGTGTACACAGATGAGTCGTCAGCAAAAAGGTCATTGATAACACAAGGATCAGAAATATGGAGTGGCAAGTCATTAATGAATATACAAAACAAAAGTGGACCAAGAACGGAACCAAGAGAGAGAGAGAGAGACAATGACAATGACAATGACAATGACAATTCTTTATTTTACGAGGGTAACAGAATAAGCATTGGTATACTTTTTTGCATCTGGCCCCCGCCCTAAAGAGGGACTAAATCTACTATAATAACTACTACTACATACTTACATAATTAGTAAAACAGTATAAGTTTATGTACATAAGTGCATTATATGAAACATTGTAGTTTATAAATGTTCATGACAAGGTGCAAAGCAAAAATTTGCAAGTCAATTAGAGTCAGAATACTATATGCAATAGTACATCAACTCTGTAAGACAATGCAGAACATCATAATTTCGTGAACAAAACAATAAATCAAAAGTGAGTGACTGTGTCCCAAAGGACATAACAATCAAGAATATACTATTTTCATTAAATGGGATATATATTTGTTTTTGAAAGAATCTGTGCTGGTAGCTTCCCGTAAGGCATTCGGAAGAGCGTTCCAGAGACGGCCACCTGAATAAACTAGACTAGACTTAAATAAGTCTATCCTAGGAAGAGGAGTGTTAAATTGCATAAGGTGGTGTGAATTCTTCAAAGAGAACTTTGAACAAATGGTTTGGGGTAGAGTTTCGGATATAATTTTATGCATAAAGATTCCTTTGTTAAAAAGCAGTCTTGACTTTAGAGGTAAGATCCCTAAATGTATGTAGTCTAACTCTGTGAGGGTAGTGTGCTTTAGTAATACTACTTTTAGCGCTCTTTTATGTAATCTGCTGAGTGGTTTTAATGAATTTTCACTTGCGGAGTCCCATAGAGTGGATGCGTAATCAATAACAGATTAAATATGAGCAATGAAGAATAACTTTCTGGTTTGGCAGTTCAGGAAGTGTTTAATTCTAGATAAGAGATACACTTTCTTAGACACCACTTTACTAAGTTGCTCTATGTGGGTTGACCAAGACAAGTTGTTATCGATATTAACACCCAGCAGTTTGTGATGGTCGACTTGTTCCACTATTTCACCATCTATCATTAAAGCAGGACCAGCTGAACAAATATTCTGGCGTTTTTGTCTTGTTGTTATGACCATATATTTGGTTTTCTTTGGGTTAAGAGACATATGGTTTTGTTCAGTCCACTCTGTCAACTGGTTTAAACTCCTTTGAAGTGATTCTGATAAGCGAGTTACATTTGTGTTGCTGGAGTGAATTGTGGTGTCATCTGCAAAAAGTTCACATACATTTTGAATATGTAGGGGGAGGTCATTAATGTATATAGAGAAGAGGAGGGGTCCTAAAACCGATCCTTGTGGTACACCGTATTTTACTTCTTGCATGCTCGACGCCGAGGCGTTTGTTAGTACAGTCTGTTGTCTGCCGGTGAGAAATGAACTAATAAGTTTGACAGTTTCGATTCCGATGCCATACAATGCAAATTTTCTCAGTAATAACGTGTGATCAATAACGTCAAAGGCTTTAGCAAAATCAACAAAAATGGCACCACAGAATTCATTGTCGTTTATTTTCTCCAGCCATTGATCAACAAGAGAAACTAAGGCAGTATGGCAGGAATGGTTAGCTCTAAAACCCGATTGTTTAGGGTGAAGTAAATTGTTTTGGTTAAGATGCATTAGAATATGTTTGTTAATGTGTTTTTCAAGTGGTTTTGATAAAACAGACAATATTGAAATTGGCCTATAGTTTGATGGGTCTTTTTTATCACCTGATTTAAACAGAGGAATGACTTTAGCCTGTTTCAGGGCGACTGGGAAATAATTTTTGTCTAAACAAAGATTATAAAGGTAAGTGAGTGTTTCAGAAATTACAGGGGCTGACAATTTAAGAATCCTACCATCGAGGCCGTCGATTCCCCGGGAGCCTGTTTGCTTAAGGTGTGTAAGTGCGTAAAAAACTTCAGGTACTGTAAGTAGAGGAATATTCGCTTGACTTGAAACTTGTTTCGACTCACAATATTCTTCTAACACTTTCAAATTGTTCAAATTGGATTTGTCATTTGTAATAATTTTTTCAGCTATTTTAGAAAAATGCGTGTTTAAATCATCAGGGGATATGTCCTTAACACAACTTGAATGACTGGCAATCGTTTTATTTGTAAGTTCATTTATTGCTTTCCATATATTCTTTGAATTTTGCTTTGATGACGCTAGGTCATGAAAGTACTTAATTTTTTTTGTTCGTTTAAGTGAGTTTACTTTATTTCTCTGTTCTCTATACTCTGCTTCCTTGCCAACTGATTTTAAGAAATCACGATGGCCAATAGCATCTTGTAATTCAGTATCAAACCATTTAGGTTTTACTATTTGATTGACTCTCTTAATTCTCCACGGGGCATGTTTATCGTATATGTGACCCTCCACCACGAAATGAGTCGCATGTCATCTTTGCATGATTTTCATATTTTTACATCTTCCTACAGAGTTTGTTATGCTCTATCCAGTGGTGAAAACCGTTTTAGAAAAGAGCGAAAACTGTTTGAGTTATAAGCCTGTGACTAAGGTGACCCTCACACTGTTACCATACACTCCCCGGACTTACATTAAGCCTAGCGCAGAACCGCGCGAGGTGACATGCGACTCATTTCGTGGTGGAGGGTCACATATTTCTGTAAAGACATTTATCCAGTGTGTTATTGCATCATCAGGATCCGTATAATTATAAACATCAGAGAGAGAAGAATTACTTAAGTCTACAAGAAAAGCGTTCTCGTTAAATTTAGTAAAGGAGCGAGAGAGAGAGAGAGAGAGAGAGAGAGAGAGAGAGAGAGAGAGAGAGAGAGACAGAGAGAGAGAGAGAGAGGAGAGAGAGAGAGAGAGAGAGAGAGAGAGAGAGAGAGAGAGAGAGAGAGAGGGGATATTGTGGAGGTGAAATAAAGATGCTGACCCGAAGAGATTCACGTGGTTTTCGAGAACTGTCCCGCGAAACGCGTCAAGTGTTGAAAACTACGTTACTCTCTGATGTTGCTGTTATAACCACAATGTTGCCACAAAAGGTAAGATTGAAATTGGGCAGGAAATAGCAAGGGTTTGTCGGTTCTTTTCTTCAACATCGGGTAAAGTCTGCCGCAGTTATTTATAGGAGCCCTTCTTTCGCGATCATCGTGCTGGCATTAGTCGGACTGCGTGAAATGGTCCATGTTTTCTTCATCGTTCCAGACTACACCGTATACCGTGGTTGCACTAGGCAAATCTGTCCGAAGCGGTTGCACCCTTATTTTTCTGTCCGAAGAGAGACACGCGACGTAAGTTTCTGCACAAAATCACCTGTAATTCCTCACAAATGACATATCATCACAAAACTACCGTTTGTACTTTGACCTAAGGTGTCATAGCATCATATCATCGATTTGTTTCATTGCTTCAATGTGTTTGTGAACGTTGGCCTTCAAGTATTAATTTTACACATTTCAAGCGCATTATATGTGCAAGTTTTGACTTTCCGCAGTTATTAGGGAAATTCAAGCACATGAGAAAGGCTGCACGCGATTGTAATGTGATATATGGTCATTTCTTGACATCTTTCTTTCTTTATTTGGTGTTTAACGTCGTTTTCAACCACCAGGGCCGGACCAAATGAGTTGTAAGGGGGGGGGGTTCCTCCTTTTTTGGGGGGGCAAATCAGCGAAGTGGCGAAGTCACAAGCGCGCGCCTGCAAAGCAGGCGCGTGAACTAGGGGGGTCCGGGGGCATGCTCCCCCGGAAAATGTTTGAAAAACGGTTAAAATCTGTGCAATCTGGTGCATTCTGGGCCTTGTTTTGAGGGTTAAGAGCAGCATTGTTTTGGTGCTAAAAAAAACAAACACTCAAAGCAAGGTACATGCTTTTTCCAGGGGTGGGGTTCCGGAACCCCTGGAACCCCCCCCCCTGGGTCCGGCCCTGACCACGAAGGTTATATCGCGACGGGGAAAGGGGGGGAGATGGGATAGAGCCACTTGTTAATTGTTTCTTGTTCCCAAAAGCACTAATCAAAAAAATGCTCCAGGGGCTTGCAACGTAGTACAATATATGACCTTACTGGGAGAATGCAAGTTTCCAGTACAAAGGACTTAACATTTCTTACATACTGCTTGACTAAAATCTTTACAAACATTGACTATATTCTATACAAGAAACACTCAACAAGGGTAAAAGAAGAAACAGAATCCGTTAGTCGCCTCTTAGTCGCCTCAGAATCCGTTAGTCGTCTCGCTGGGGAGCATCGGGTAAATTCTTCCCCCTAACCCGCGGGGGATTCTTGACATCTGGGTCAGATGATATGATTTAAAGTGGTGCAGGAGCGTCATATTTCACGAATCTGTGAAGACATTCAAAGATTTAACGGTTGCGCATCTCCGAAGTGGCTGGTTGCGCATCTCCAAAGTTTTAGCTTTGTTTCGGTTGCGCACCGCCGAAGCATTTTCTTTCTGTTTTGCCTACATTATGCTAAATAAAATTAATGATGTTGATCGTCAGCGCCCGCCCCAATTTTTGGGGCCGCCCGGATGATTTTTTTAATATTTTTGTGTGTGATTTTCATGCTCCAAAGTGACATTTTCGCATCTGACAAGGCATGTACATGAATTCAGTTCAATGTTGTGTGTGCGCGTGCGTGTGTGTGTGTGTGTGTGTGTGTGTGTGTGTGTGTGTGTGTGTGTGTGTGTCCGTGTGAGCATTTTTTCTTTCTTTCTTTATTTGGTGTTTAACGTCGTTTTCAACCACGAAGGTTATATCGCGACGAGGTGAGCATTTGTCCTATGAGCAATTGTCATACAACCACAAAATGCAACAAAACTCTTGCCACGGTTAACCGTGGACAATTTGTTATGCGTCTTAGAGGAAAAAGTGTGTTTTGCGGCTTGACCAAACAGGATTTTTAAGGATAACGGACTTGTGGGGTTTTCTTTTGACAGATTCAGCTTCATAACTTATTGTTAGCAAAACGTCAATTTACCTGAGCCTGCCCAGATCGTTTTGCCGTATGGACAGCCAACCGCTATTAATTTGCTATGCACCTAAGAGCAAAAGTTGGTCTATTTCACCTCTTGAAATAGAATCCGAAAGGAAAAAACGCTGACGCAATTTTTCCCCGATTTTTAAAAATAGAATTATACAGTAATGATTATGAACAAAGTGTCATTTCTAAACACACGAACACTCTTTCCTTCAGAATCGTGTTTGGTCAAGCCTAATAAACGACTTTTTGCTCTTAGCCATATAAGATATTACCTACAGTTAACGACCAGGAGTGGCAAACCATATGGGCACCCCCAGATCAAGCATGCTATACATAGACATCCAAACACCGAAATATCTTCGGCGGTGTGCAACCGATTGCTTCGGGGATGTGCAACCAGAAAAACAGAGAGACTTCGGAGATGCGCAACCGACAAATCTTTGAATGTCTTCACAGATTCATGAAATATGACGCTCCTGCACCACTTTAAATCATATCATCTGACCCAGATGTCAAGAAATGACCATAGATCACAATAATTATTGCTATTTCATATGTTACGTAGATTTCCATTGGTCAATTGGGCAAAACTGAGCTCATTGCAAAAGTGATATCGACGACATTTCCGTCGATATCAATTTTGATATCAACGACCTCTTTATTGCTTCCCCACTTCAAAAACAAAGACACCTACATTTAAAAACAAACGAATATATATGAAAGTGCAATTATGCCAGAATTTAGTTGAGCAAGTGACTAATTACTTTTTGAATGAAAAGACATTTGGAAATACTGGAAAGTACAAGAAAAGAGTGAACAAAAAGAAATAATAATCAGAGGGAGGGATATGGAACAGCCAAAACTGAGACAGATACTTTGGTAATTTCTTTACAGTGAATACAAAGTGTCCAGAGAAATAGCAATATATCTAACATTGACGGACTGTGTGATGATATCTTCTGCTATTGGTCTGTTTCGACACTGATATCAAAATCTCGACCTCCGGTCTCGATTTTGATATCACTGTCTCAACAGACCATAGCAGAAGATATCATCACACAGTCCGTCAATATTGGGTATTACAATCGCGTGTAGCCTTTCTCATGTGCTTGAATTTCCCTAGTAACTGTGGAAAGTCAAAATTTGCACATAATGCGCTTGAAATGTGTAAATACTTGAAGGCCAACGTTCACGAACACATTGAAGCAATAAAACAAATCGATGATATGATGCTATGACACCTTAGGCCAAAGTACAAACAGTAGTTTTGTGATAATATGTCATTTGTGAGGAATTACAGGTGATTTTGTGCAGAAACTTACGTCGCGTGTCTCCCTTCGGACAGAAAAATAAGGGTGCAACCGCTTCGGACAGATTTGCCTAGTGCAACCACGGTATACGGTGTGCAGACGACCTTTTCAGAAAGGTTAGGTTTTCTGATCACACACACACACATATACACGCGCACGCGCGAAGAGACGTACAACGATTGCCAAAACATTGACCGACGTTCTACACACGTGATAAAAAACCTGTTGGTCCATGCTGGTATGTTTTATTAAATAGACAGACACTGATGTGTCAAAGAAAATGTCGAGCTTACCGTGAAGTTATATGATCGATATGTTGTGTCACGATTACTGTTAATTTTCATAGCTGCTGTACCCGGGAAGACTGGAGGTGGATGTCTGGTCGTCGAAGATTGTACAGCAACTGATAATACGTGTACTTCAAACGTCTGCAGTATGTATTTTGGTGATACTGTGATATCTTTGTTTACATATCGGATGCCATCACGACTTGCACGAGTGGGCAAGGGGGGGGGGGGGGGAGGGCGGAGAAGGGGGTGGGCTGTTTGAAACACAACCCACACTCTTAAAACTGTCTATTTATTGTTGATATATATTTGTCTCTTTCTTCTCTCTCGTCATTAAAAGAACTCTTTCTCATTGGCGTAGTAATGGTTATTAAGTGTGCTTTACAAAAGCTGATACATCATGCGCATGCCAGAATTGAGTCAGAAGGTTTGCACGCAAGCAAAATCAATTATAACCCAGCCAGACAAACCCAGAGGAACCGGAAGCAGCCACTGTGCTTTTTCACCCGCTTTCCAGGTGTTACCGATACGTTTTAATTCTTCTGGTACTAGTATCATATTCCTAAAGGCGGAAAACTGGGTGAATAACAGATTATGTGTGACTGCGTGAGATAGAAAGAGAGAGAGAGAAAGAGAGAGAGAGAGAGAGAGAGAGAGCGAGAGAGAGAGAGAGAGAGAGAGAGAGAGAGAGAGAGAGAGAGAGAGAGAGAGAGAGAGAGAGAATTGCTGTGACCGAACTGTAGCAAAACACGTTTTAAAGGAACCAAAACCATCAGCTCATAGTTATGGATGTCTTCTAATTACCCACGTTTTCTTTCTTGCAGAGGCTTCTCTTGGGGGAACTTGCACAGTAGACACTGACTGCCTTACTCCAGCTGACATGGACTGTGATGATCTGACCAAGAAGTGCTGTAAGATTTTTGATGATTTTATCTTTTAAAGGGTCAGGCATCAGAGACGCTCATCGAAATAACTCAAGTTCTGATTTTAATGCGTTTTTCTTGCTTTACTTTAGAAACACTGAGGCAAGATACACGTGACATTGTAGGTCATCCACTAGCGAGCTACCACACGTGGTCGGCAATCTGTGCCAGCGAACTCTGACATGTTAGTGTGAAATAGCTCAGATCACAAGCGAATGATAACTACAAGCTAGAGGAATACCCGGCTTCGCCGGGGTGAATCGCGAGACAGAGACAGACAGCGTGGCGGTTCATCACAATCACCTCTGCAAGCGAAGTCCTGTCACACGGGATTGAGAATTTTAGAGCTTATTTCTTAGCCCTATATTTTCTGTTGTGGCTTCTCAAATGCCAGAACATACAGACAGACAAAAGCCGCTAGACCCCATCACAAACAGAACTCTACAATCAACAGGTTTTTTCCCACACACACACACAAACACACACACAGAGAAGCCGTATATATATAATATGTATATCTATATCTATAAATATATAGAGATAGGTGAGTGTATTTTTTGCGTGGCTATAAATTGATTCGACCTTTTCACTTTGACAGTACGAACAACTTACGGGTGCAAGGGAAGCGTTCTGGACAGCGCAGTGACATTCTAAAAATAGTACCTCAGAAACGGGAATTTGGGGTGAACGGTGCGACAGAGACAGACAGCGTGGCGGTTCACCACAATCACCTTTGAAAGGCGAAGTCCTGTCAAACGGGATTGAGAATTTTAGAGCTTATTTCTTAGCCCTATATTATCTGCTGTGGCTTCTCACATGCCAGAACATACAGACAGACAAAAGCCGCTAGACCCCATCACAAACAGAACTCTATAATACATAGGTTTTTGCCTACACACACACACAAACACACACACACACAGAGAGAAGCCGTATATATATATATGCATATCTGTATCTATAAATATATAGAGATAGGTGAGAGTGTATTTTTCGCGTGGCTATAAATTGATTCGACCTTTTCACTTTGACAGTAAGAACAACTTACGGGTGCAAGGGAAGCGTTGTGGACAGCGCAGTGGACAGCGCAGTGACATTCTAAAAATAGTAATAGTAACTTAGAACTGAACGGGAAAGCCACACGAAGGAAGGGAGATAAACGCCAAACACTGGAGAAGATAAGGAAGAGTTACTTATAATGGTGAAATGAACGCAAAAACGAAAATGAGTTCAGCGCTGCGCGCTGAGAGCCCGTGTTGAAATATCTCATCGATGATATTGTGTCCGGGGTGTAGCTGAATACGGTGTCCAAATTTGAAAAAGATCCACCGAGAACTTTGGCGTTGTGATGTGGTGTAGCGGCTATGGTGTGTCGGTATGGGGGCCCGGGTAAGCTGAGGTGGAACCAAAATAGCTGAGGTGGAACCAAAATCGGTTCCGCGCTGCGCGCTGAGAGCACTTGTTGAAATATCTCATCGATGAGGTTGTGTCCGGGGTCTCTCTGAATAAGCCCACCAAATTTGAAGCAGATCCATCGAGAACTTTGGCCGTGCATCGCGCACAGACAGATACACACACACACACACACACAGACACACAGACACTAGTCGTATATATATATAGAAGCTAGTATCCCCCTTCATTGGCTCTGTCGATGCCCGTTTTTAACCGCTTGCTTCCCTTTATATAATAAATCAAGCATAAGGCGTCGTCGTCCCGAACTAAATCCTTTGTATGTCATCAACAATATTGAATTCTGGGTAGGGAATTCCTTTTGAAAAATGACGTCAAAGCCTTTCCGCGATTGGTCAATGCATTTCGGAGCCGGACTACAACATAAAGTCGGTCACACTTAACGTTAACGCTTCTTAAAACTGCTTTCCCATACGAAATAAACGGGTGCATATGGTCAGTTATCAATTTAACTTACCTCGAGTGAGATCGACAGAACGTACACTACACCAATACGAACGGAAAAACTCGGAAACCGAGGAGTCGACACATGCTCGAGAACTCACGTGTAACGTTCGAAGTTGAAAATTCTATTTTCACACAGATATTAGTGTGCCAGATTGGCTTAGTGGTAGTGCGCTCGCCCATGAACCCGGCGGTCACAGGTTCAATACGCATATAGTTGGCAAGAAAATTTATTACATTTTTGTGTGTTAAAAACAACTATTTTTGTATTTTCTGAACTCGTAATTCTTGTATTTTATTCATTTTAATTAATTCGAAAGGTTTGAGTGATGTATTGAAGATCGAATTTATGCAAAGGGTTGGATAATTAGCGAGTACCTCTGGTAAACGATTTCCCAGAATGACTCATTCTATTTTAAGTAACGTCGGCTTTTGGAGAAATCCCGATGGGTGATTGTATCACCGCGCGTCGACTGGATGTAATGGTGGTTGCCTACTTCTAGTTTAATCCAATTCTGTTCAGATCCGATATGTGATTTCTGCACTGTCTGCTCTATGTAATGCTCGTTTATGAAAATACGCAAATCGGAGCTTACTTTCGGCATTGGCCTTGTCGATGTGATCGCGTCACTTTGTTCACAGATCGCCAACAACATCTGAAGACACACCGCTCGCTAGTGATTTGGCTACTATGTCAATTTTTGCTTGCCCCAGTATTGCTAAGGGGGGCCAGCTCAAGTGGTAGAGCACTGGACTTGTGATCGAAAGGTCGCTGGTTAGAATCCGGGCCGGGAAGGACACGGGTCAACATTATGTGCAGACCCAGAGACGGTATCCATCTCCCACCCCCGTGTCACCACAATGGCACGTTAAAGATCTTGGTCATTTTTTTTTTCTTTTTTTTTTCAAACAATTTTATTCACATAAATAACAACAATTAACAATATCTCATACAATGAATTAAATACAACTTATCGAGAACAGCAAGCTAACTTTTTTAACGTTTTGTTCTTCGAACACTCACACAAAAATGCTTCTTATCTGTAACTGCCTATTAAAAATACTTTCCAACGGTAAAAACGAATTTGTTTTTTTATATATACTAACGCACATCTTTCCGATTAAGATAATGTGGTTCAATTTATACATAGTTGCCTTTCTCACCATTACAAAATGCAAACCAAATAAAACATCACTAACATTCAAAATAATCTTAATTTCTAAAGTACGAAAGATAAATTCTTCAATAAACTTCCAGAATTTGTATACAACCGGGCATTCAAAAAAGAAGTGTTCAATGAAATCAGTTACATCACAGCAGTAATTACATTTATTAGTTTCCGTTACTTTCATTTTACACAGGAGAATGTTGGTCGGATAAATGTTGTGCATAATTTTCCAGTGTAAAACTCTTAATCTAGTCTCTTGTGTTGACTGATAGGCAACTATCCAGGTTCATCAATTTCTACATTAAACTTTCTCTTCCAAAATCCTCCGGAACATGGTACATCTGTTTTCATATTAATAATCTCTTTCCTGTATTCGCTGGCACTTAACACATTTTTGCCGTTAAACAGTGGTAAGGTAATACAAACATCATCAGTCATATTTACAGCATTTTTCCTCATAAATAATGACACAGCAGCTTTTACAACATTATATTCAAGAATTCGGTTTGGCGAATATCCAATCAAATCACATATATCTTGATATGATAATATATCTCCCGAACGTACAATGTCAGTTAATACCAATACACCTCGTTGTATCCAACTCTCAAAAAATAAAACTTTGCCACTATACGTTATGCATGCATTATTCCATAATAAAATCGGCCCGATTGTCCCACGATCGTAGTGGTTATTATCCAGCCAATATTTTAATACTGCTTTCCAAAAGTGTGATTTCACTAGGTCTAACCCTTTAAATCTTGCACTGTTTACATTCGATAAGAAACATTCAAAATGCTTTCCAAAACGCAAATACATCATCTTTGGAGTGAAACTCCAATTATCATTTTCATTTGATGTAGTAAGTTGTGAAACCCATTGTAATAAAAAAGAGATTTGCATTTGCCTAATATCGATCATTTTTAAACCACCTTTTTCAATTTCAAAACATACAACGCTTCTTTTCACCTTTTCAAAGGCCTTCCGATTACAATATCTTTTTCGCCACAAAAATCTAAACAATAAGGTATTGACTTCATTCAAAACACAGTCAGGTAATACAAACGCTTGCATAATATACACAAATTGTGAAATTAAAAACGTTTTCACAATACATATTTTCCCTACAATGCTCAAATTTCGCTTCTCCCATGCACAAATCAATCGCTTAATATTCCTTATTCTTCCAGTCCAGTTATCTTCTACCAAAGAAGCACTCTTATCATTACAAAAATATACACCCAAAATCTTCAACTTCTTCTTCCAAACAAAATTATAAAATGTTTCATCACAATGTTTCCTACTACCCAACCACATCGCCTCAGACTTTCTCTTATGTATCCTTAAGCCTGAAAAGCTAGAAAAGTCATTCATTATTTCAAGTGCATAATACATATCAATCTCATCCTTTAAAAAAAGGGTGATATCGTCTGCATACAGAGCAATTTTAATAACGGTTGCAATATCAGCATTATTCCATAACGAAATTCCTTTAATACGTCTACACTGTCTTATTTTTGATGCCAACAATTCAATGGCTAGTACAAAGGCCAAACATGAAAACGGGCACCCTTGACGAATCCCGGCTTTCACATCAAAAAAATCAGACAACCATCCACAATACTGCACTGAGCTAACCGTGTCGTTTATTAACACAGTCACCCATTGAACAAATTCTGGCCCAAACCCGAATTTTTGAAAGGCTTTAATAATAAACTCTTTTGAAATACTATCGTACGCTTGAACACAGTCAATTGCGACCAACAGACCAGGTTGATTTAACTCGTGTGACTGTTCGATTACATCATCAATTAGCCTTAATATTGTAGATACTTTTCTGCCTTTAATGTAACCGACTTGATCTTTCTGAACAATATCACCAATAACGCTTCCTAACCTTTTTGCCAAACACTTGGCTATCAGTTTATAATCGCTGTTTGTAAGGGAGATGGGTCTCCAGTTCTTTAATTCATTTTTAGGCAAATCCTTTCCCTTGTGTATAAGGGTAATGACAGCTTTGCGCTGCGTGGAGGACAATTTTCCATCGTCAAAACTTGCATTAAAAGACGCAATTAACAATGTTCTGATGCGGGTCCAAAACACTTTCAAAAATTCTACAGTGATACCATCAACCCCAGGGGCCGACCCAGATTTCATTTGTTTAAGTGCAGCGAGAGCTTCGTTTTCAGTTATTAACCCTTCACACTCATTTCTCTGAAAATCTGAAATCTGTAATGTTGTCACATCAGATAAAAACTGATCCACCTTCTCGTCCATGTTTTCAACGTTTACTTTTTTTCTGTACAAATCAGCATAGTAATTCTTTTGCGCGTTCAAGATTTCACGCTGGTCAGTTATCACTTCTCCAGATTCACACTGTATACTGTCCATTATCTTCGCATTTGCTCGGGCTTTTTCAAGGTTGAGAAAATACTTTGTCTTGGTCATTCTACCATAAGTGCAGATGGCTGATACCACCTAAACATGCATACATCAAAAGCCGTGAGGGTGTAAAAACTCGAATCGTATAAACCAATTCATGTCCAGTATAGGCAATTAAGACCTGACGGACAATAAGCCCCTTAAAATGTACTGTATTGCTGAGGAAAAGCAAGAAAGAGCAAGTACTCCACAACCAATAAAAGCCCGACAGAGTTGTTTCCCGAATTCGTCTATTATGATGACCCACATCACGTAATATGATTATTTCAAGCACAGTAGGTTTATAGGTATAACCCAGGCAAACAAATGTTCTGCCTTGAATACATCATTTTGAACACTTGAAACCGACATAGTATTGTGTTGACAGTGCCATCAATATATGAATGGGTTAGTGAGTTTTGAAGAAATAGGGTTCGTATGTGTTTTACGCACAAGAAAATAATGACTGTCGGACTTTCAAAGTTTAAATGTTTCTTAAAGTGTGATTCTGACAGGTGACTCTTGAGTATCATGTATTTGAAGACAAAAGTATAATTATGCTTGATCCGAACTCTACAATTGTCTTTTTATTTTAGATATTTTTTTTTTTAAGATTTTGTTCATATATAACAAGATGGCTATTTACTGTAAGTTCGTTTTTAAGAACAAAATCGGGAAGAAAATACAGTGCGTTACTTTACTTCACTCATTTGGGAGCATCTATCTGCCTTCTTAAGTGGTATTTGATGAGTCAGGTATCAGACAAACCCAAAAGGCACGACTTCGGTCCGGTGTTTCTAAAAAATACAAGGTACGTACTTATTCAAAAACAATCAAAATCGATAGTTTTAATTACAATAGCCACGCGTATGCTTTGTTAAGAAAAGGGACAATTGTGCATACACACCAAAGAAGCGAGAGAGAGGGAGAGAGAAAGGGGTCACCAATTGTTGTTACTTTTCAGCGCTGAAGACAGGCCAGACGTGCAACACGCCAGTTGCCAACAAGGACAAGTGTGTATCCGGGGCCACTTGTAACGCGACTACCAACAACTGCAAATGCATCGCTACCCCTACCGTCTACACTGACACTCTCAACTTATGCAGTAAGGGATTTCGATAGAAGTGCACTTATTATTCGCTAGAAACAATCCTTGCGGGACTGCAAAATCGCCTGAATAAAACAAGCGTTTCTAAGTCAAGTGTAGTTAATGTTGAACTTTAGCGTAATAAATTCATAACTCAGAATCCACTGCAATGTTTTACTTATTTTTGATACAAGTCCCTGTAATCAACCCAAGGAACATGTGTCGTGAAATTAATTGACGGATTTAGCTCCAATCTTAAGCATAATTAATTACTTTGATCGTTTGATCGACGAAAATGACAAGAAAAGACATACGTTGGGCAACCAAGGGACATCACTTACATGACAGAGTTACCTCCCGTCCTTTGAAATCAAGGGTTTTCGTTCGAAAATACATGTAAACGAAATGCATACATACAGTTCATTCCGTGACTTCAAAGGTATCTAAAATGGATGGATGGATAAGATTTACAGCCCAGTGAGGTTACCCTCATGGAAATGACTTGTTATGCTTACAAGAGCAGGTTCTGCAAAATTGGTGGAGTTAATTGCAATGGATTCTGAGTTGTGAATTTATCACACTAAAGTTCAACATAACCCACTTGAATGTCTTTCTCTTCACTTTTATTGCGTTACTATCAAGAGTTGCACTGCCAAGGTGTGTGTCTTATCGGGTGTACTAAGCCCCTTTCACGTTGGGTAGAATAGCAAGTGTTCTGTGTTCCACAGTGGTGACACGATGTTCGGACAGGGTGCCGTCTCTGAGTCTTCACATACAGTTTACCCGTGGCCCTCCCGGGTTGGATTCGAACCCCAGACTCCAGGATCACAAATACAATTCTCAACCAAATGAACTCATAGACTAGAAATATGTGTTGGATAATACAGTCGTGAACGCGTGCAGAAAGGATGGTTTGTACGGCACGGCTTTGCTGTGGGATATTGCATCTAGCATTGATCTGAGTATCGCATAGGACTAACACAGACACACATCTATGTTATCTATTTCCTTCTGTCCGTCCTTCCGTATATAACCCTTGGTGAAGGCTTATTACTCTGGTGTTCATCGGTACAATTGCCTGGAATTTGATATGACGAGGTGGTAGGGCACTGGACTTGTGATCCTAGGGTCAGAGGTTCGAATCCCGGACGGTGTGGACACGGGTCAACTGTCTGTGCACACTCAGAGACGGTATCCATGTCTCAACACGTGTCTTGCGGTGACACGGGTGGGACCTCGGTCATTCTGCCAGAAGTGTGGGTGGCTGATTACACCTAAACGTTAAACACGCACACACCTGGCGCAAATCTTGTCCCTTGTCGCTTTCACTCATGGCGAAAAGACCCGAAGTTGCATTTAATGGGACGTTAAAGTATGCAATGAAATGAAATAAAAATGAAAATATACTATTAGTAAGATATTTAAAATTGACATGACATTTTAAAAATAAAGTTGTAAGTTCAAGGACTGCAATGGAGAGAATAAAAAGAAAAGGATGCGTTATTTGAAAGATAATGTATGACTAAAACGTGAATTGAGGTACATGTATCAGAGTTTTGAACAAGAATTACTGTTTAATAAATTAGTACAATTGAGAGAGAAAAAACACACTCTTTTCGAGCTTTTATGCTTGATTTCAATCAGGTCTCTACAAATGCTTTTGTTTTCTGTTGGGACACTTCCACCAGCCAAGTGACCTATTTTAATTATCTTCCTGTTCTCAGGGGTGGATTATACAGCCATCCATGCATTCAAATTCTACGCCTTTCCAATGCCTTAGTTCTTGGCCGCGTAAAGAACACTCCGCGATTAGAGGGTTCTGTACCCGACAAGGGTTTTGATTTTGAAACGATACTTCCTGAAGTTTCAAAATTTGTTTTCAAATATTGCGGTACACTACTTTCTAATCCATGAGATGAAACGACATCTCTGAGCTAAAATCGACCATTGCATGCCGTTAATAAGCTTTATAAATTACTGTTTTAACAGAGGGTTTACTCTTTCTCGTTACAGAAGCAGCCGATGGGAAAGTAACGGGAGACTGCAAAACGGGATCCACGTGTGATCATGCATATGCAGAGTGTGAAACCACGTCCAACAGGTGCATTTGCAAAACAGGATACACACTCAAGGTCGCCGACGCAACGTGTAAGTAGACCTGTTTGTATGCAACTGAAAGCAAACAGTCTTTCCTGATCCGCTATGGATGTTAAAGGGATAATACCTAAGAAAAAAAAGGCCATCAGATCGATTTGAAAGTTATACCATACGATTCTGCCTCACAAATAATGTTACTGCGCAGGAGGGCTGCCTACACTTTGCAAAAGCAACTGTTTTAAAAGCTTAATTTATTGTCGTAAAATAGGCAAATAAAGAACACTCTTTTTGTGAGGGTTGGTTGGCTTACTTCCACTGCAGCGCCCTGAAGCACAATCACTCACTTTGAATTAATCATTTTACCAGTCTTGTGGTGGGTTTTCGAGCGAATCGTGTCGTGTGCGTCTGGATTAAATTACAGTGGATTTCCGAGATTCTTCAAATTCGTCAAATTCGCCAGACCCACCTCCCCCCAAACGGTCAGATTAATATTATCCCTTCAATCATAATGACTCTGGTGGCACCCCTCAGTCTAATGTTTATTATAAAAACAGACAACGGAATATTAATCTCGTATTGCATTGGTCTAATTATGTTTTGTCTTCTTGCAACAAAGAAATATTACCACCAACGCATTGCATGCGATTCCCAAACTGTCAAAATCTGCGAAAGGCACCCAACACAATTGATTTTAAAAGACAGGCACGTGTAAACGACCACGCTATAAAGTGACGAACGAACAAGTAGAGGTTACATGCCGAGTCTCAGTGATTATTAAAAATAATGGTCGAAGTTAGCGGATCATGAAAATGCGAGCTTTAGCGAGCTTTTTCATGACCGCGAACTGAGACCATTATTTTTAATAATCACTGAGACGAGGTGTGTAACCTCTTTATTCCTCCTTTCTTCAGTTATTCAAAGAAAAGAGGAGGTTTTTTGCGAAAGTTTGATCGAATCCTATTCACTCAACCAGTCAACCTGCGCAGGCGATCGATTAATGCGCGGTTGTATAGTTCCGTGCAAATCATTCCATTCTGTTAACACTTCTTGTCAGTTTTCCTATTTTGGACTAAAATCAAGTACACAGATATGCTGTTATTCTGCTGTGGCGGCAAAGGCAGATATTGTGAGTTCTGTATATGTTTTGGTATCGCTTAGGATAATGTTCTTTCGTCAAATGGGACTAGCAGACGAACTTTTGCACCCGTGTTCCAACGTTAAAAACTGTATGAAGTTCAGTTTTCTGGGGAAAATAGTGTATGAAACCGCTTTATGTTGTTTAAATTGATGAGATGTGTGCATTTGGTTGCGTGTGATCTGTTTATTGAATGAAATATTGTTGAAAACTGACCGTCGGATTGCAGTCTGTTGTCGAAGAAACTGAGTGAAAAGAAGGGGAACTACTCTTGTCGCTAGACAAAGTATGAGTTACTTGCTTGGGAAATTGCTTGTGATGAACGTTTGAGCACGGCAGAT
Organism: Littorina saxatilis; assembly: GCF_037325665.1. Classification (NCBI taxonomy): domain Eukaryota; kingdom Metazoa; phylum Mollusca; class Gastropoda; order Littorinimorpha; family Littorinidae; genus Littorina; species Littorina saxatilis. Next base: position 45,195 of record NW_027129190.1, read on the forward strand.
CTAGATTCAGAAAACAACCGAACTCATGGATTTTATATGGAGATTCATATGTTCAGGCCTGTAGTTGTTAATTTAAATGCGGTATGTTTGTATTGTTTGCTCCAGAGATGTATACTTCGTACATTAGAGCATTCGGAACTTTTCAGTCGCAAAAAGTAGTACCGACACAGAACAACTTGCACTATCGAGGATTCAGGCTGTTGCTGGGTCGTTATTTGTTTGGTTGCTGGGTCATTATCGAAAAATAACTACCCCTACAAGTTTACAGAGGTAAAGAAGCAGAGTGGGGAATAAGAAGAAATACGTATCCTACATACGTGAGAGAGACACCCGTGAGATAATAATCGTTCAAATCACACGTGTGTATATCATGTAAATGAGGTCATGTCAAGCAAGTCTGGCAGGGACCTGTTTTTCCACTGCTTAATTATGATGCCAAAGTCACCGACATAAACGTCATTATAGAAGAAGAAACAAATTGCGCTCGCTAATTACCCTCGATGAATTTTTAGAACTAACACGTCACGCCACACTTTCAGAGTGACGTTTCTTTACTTTGACGTAATAGATTGCACGAGGTTTTGGATGAGATCGAGGTTCCAAAACAAGCGTCTTCAATTTAGCTGCCTCGACTGCAGGACATTTTCAGTAAAGTACACGTAAGTACAGTATGTAGGATAAAGAGAATATTACATGGCTTGCTGTGTCGTACCAGATTTACACTCGTTGCTTTTTCAAATAGTGAACAGCTCGCTTTCGCTCGCAGTTCAATATTTATAAAACCAACTCGTGTAAATCTGGTACGACACAGCAAGGCATGTAGTATTCTCCATGTACACATCCACAGACTCTCGGTTCCCCGGAACACAGTTGGATTGTTTCTCTCCATACTTGTGGCAATCTAACAAATGGAATAATCAACACATTCTAACAAACCAAAGCAAAGCAAACAGTGATGATATTGATTTTTGGTATATGGCCAAATAGAGGTATAGCCTTACTGTCCCTTGCCAGATTAGAGATGGAGTGCACTGACAAGGATGAAGAACACTAACTTGTTGCCAGAACTTTGTGTTGCTGCACTGTCACTTGAATGCACTGACCTCTGCTTCCTCTTTTAACACTACAATTATCACTACTACCGGCACTACAACAACTGACTACTTCTAGTACAAGTACCACTACCAAACATATTTTACTGCCAGCCTTAGATGTGTCATTCTCTCTTAGCCGACTCTCGGAAACGCGTGTTCGCAGCGTACCGTTCTGGTAGCAAAAATGTGCAAAAGGTAAACGGCTGGCAGGTCATATACGAGCCGACTATGTTTTTACCTTATTTTAATGACATTTATGTAAATGCGAAGCATACTTCCCGGACTGTGGGTTTTTAAGGTTAATAGAGGAACTTCGCTACTGCCTCACAAAATAGTAGCTTCGATTATCAAGGAAAAAGGTATGTTCATCTATCTTTCATTTTGTACGCGATTTTGTGCAGATTATTGCACCGCAAAAGGCGCCAGTCGTTTGTTTGTTTGTTTGTTTGCTTAACGCCCAGCCGACCACGAAGGGTCGTATCAGGGCGGTGCTGTTTGACATATAACGTGCGCCACACACAAAACAGAAGTCGCAGCACAGGCTTCGTGTCTCACCCAGTCACATTATTCTGACACCGGACCAACCCCATAATGCCAGACGCCAGGCGGAGCAGCCACTAGATTGCCAATTTTAAAGTCTTAGGTATGACCCGGCCGGGGTTCGAACCCACGACCTCCCGATCACGGGGCGGACGCCTTACCACAAGGCCAACCGTGCCGGTCGCCAGTCGTTCGCTGTACGTATAAACACAATGTTACTAACTGTCTAGAGAGCGTGGCACCGCAGCTGGCAGCGATCGCGCAAAAAAGGCGCGAGTGACAAATCTTAGCTTACTACTACGACTACTACTACTTTTTCTTTGTATGTAGCTATAGGCCTATGCACAAGATCACCGTAGTATTTCTACTGTATTTAAAGATACAACACCTTTATGCAGCCATTTTTGGAAAGTTTTCACACGAACTCTACCTTAAAAAAGTTCGAAGGGCATTCGCGGTAATGTATTTAGAAACATATCACGGGTTGATATTGATGTTATTATTTTATGTATTATTGTTGTTTTAGGTGTGTAAATGTGTGTACGTTGAAGGCAAACCTGACGCAGACAAATTCTCTTGGCCAACGCGTAGTACAATCGTAGCTGAGTAAGCGTTATTTCGCAGGGTAAGCAATAAGTAGCAGTCAGTAATTACTTAGTGCACAGCCGCGTGTGTATAGTAGGGCATTTCCTAATACGCTATAGCCGTATGATACCTGGCGATAGGTGCCACGATGCTGGACCCTGTGACGTCGTCTCCAAAAATGGGAAGACGGCACAGGGCCCAAGCTTACTTAATCTAGGGAGATAGGGAAGACAAAGGGACTGACTGCAGAGATTTCTTAGAGGACGGAGCTATAGACCAGACCAGAGGAAATAGAGCTAGGGAAATTGAGTATAGGAGTGTTGACCAGCAGAAAAGAAATACAAGTTATTACTTAGAATAAGTTAGCATAGAGACAAGTGACAGCTAGGATACGACAGTTGAAATACAGTGCCAACAGAACAGTCTGCATCAGGTAATCAAGTACGCACGTTGTTTCCCTTTTTGTGTCAAGTTGTACCCTAAATAAAAAGAAGAAATTGTTGCTCTTGGTTTCGTTTGCATTCTTAAGATTGTTCGTACCTTGTTCTTTGTCTCCATTATAAAGATCTGTCTGTCCTCTCAACACTCATAAAGCCAAGCGAGTAAAAGTAATTATGGACATCTTTAATAAACATCATTAAAGACCAGGTCACCAATTCGACCCCGCGATAGTTGGTGGAGATGCGGGGTAATGGACAGAACATTAGGACGAAAACTTAAAATGAAGAAAATGAAACGAAAAAAATTAGCAAATTTTTTTTCAACCCCTCTCTCTTGTTGATCCCACTGCCACCCTTTTCTTCATGTCCGCCTTTATACGCCTCAACAGAAAAAAAAGCTTCCCCGCTCTTACCTATTTGTGAAACCCTAGCAGAACGTGTTCAGAGAATATTTTGTTTTGATTGTTTGACGTTAATACACAAGCATATTGTTGGACAACGTGTTCTGATTTCATAAGTGTATAAAGGCAGTGAAAGATATGTATAACAGATCTGTCATTTGTATAACGTTCTTCAAGACATTGATATTTTCAAGCTTTGTTAATGTAACAAGGGAAGCGAAAAGTTTTGTCAAAGGCTGCTGTCGTCATCAATGATTATATTGAGCTGTTGATGTATCAATGATTATATTGAATCTTCTGTATATGCAACAACGATGATGTAGGATTTTCAATGACTGTTGAAGTTTAAAGAATATTTTAGAAACGCATCTCCCCAACGTCTTGTTATACTTTTCTTGAATTGTCTTTTAATTATGATACTTTTCTTTCATGATCATAACCCCTGTGTACGTTTGTTCGTCATGTTCACAGAGTTGTTGTTATGGGGGCGAGGACGCCCCCATTCTATACGGATAGTTTAGAGGTTGACCATGGGCAGCGCCATTTTGTTGTGAAATACGTCATCAGTTTGTGTACACAGGAAGTTGTGACATCCGTCACCCTATGGGAGGTGTGAAGGCAACATTGTTCATCTGTAGAAAGTTGTGAAATACGTCACCCTATGGGAGGGGTGACGTCAAAATTGGTCATCACAGAGTTTGTGTAACACAGGAAGTTGTGAAATACGTCACCCTATGGGAGGGGTGACGTCAAAATTGTTCAACAAAAACAGGTTATGTCGCATTGTGCAGGGTCAACTGCAACAAACTCAAACCGAGCCATTCATACCTAGCTGTATTTGAGAGACTTATATACCCGACATTTTTATTTCTTATTTTTAGCACAGGTGTAGGAAAAATCATGAACCAAAATGTTATTTATTTTCTAATTTAACATTTTTTTTACAAATATGACCATGGTCTTTTAAACATACAGTGACATTAAACATTGTTATGTTAAAAAAAAGAAAAAAGAAATAAAGCTTTTGTGCACAAATCAGAAAATACATTGTACATTTTACCTACAGGCCAAACAGTGTCTGTTGGCGGCAGAGGGCCCAGCAAGTTGCTATTTTTAGATCGATTAAAAGTTGTCAAGAACAGGCGCTTACATTTGGATGTGTCCACTGATAGTAGGTTTGGTTGTGATCAATCAGAATGATGTAGGAATAAAAATGTATGACAGTTTGGTATGATGACATGTAATTCAAATATGCTGAAATGTAATATTATACATGATATAATATTATTATGGCTGTTGCCATGACCATGAACCCCAAGAAAGGTTTAATGTTATGTAAAATCAAAATACCAAAATCAAGCACCTACTAATCCGGTCTTGGGTGCGGCTTGGACCAAAAAAGGATGGACACGCAACTCGCTCAGCCAGCCAGCGCTGCGAGACTTACAGCGGCCAACTTCGCCGCGGCGCGCTCATTGGCTAAGTATTGAACTTGCGTCAAGGCCGATGCGCGTAGATTCCCAGAATGTTTACTTTCGGTTAGATTCTTCGACAGCATTCGCAGAGGTGACTGCCGTATTGTGTACCGCAGTCAGAAGTAATTTATTACTTTTGGGAGTTTAGTAACGTGATATCAGTTTTCAATTGTTCGTTCACTTATATTGCTTTCAGATTTAACACACAAGAAACAGTAGCACGGTTTTCGTTGCGAAAATGTGCATTGGCAGTGCTACGCGATCGAATTGTGTATTATGTACACGCGGTGTTCTTCTCAGGAAAAGACTGAAGCGACATGTGACGTCAGTCGTTCAGCCCGCGAGCGGTGGGATGGGGGGGTTCACATGGTTTGTTTGTTTCAGAACCACACCCATATACACACATTTCACATGTAAACCATTTGTCCGCCCCCTGTCGATATTTATCGACTAAGTTCCTTGTGATACTATGCAAATACCCTCCCTCAAAACAACCCTTGCATCTCGTTTTACCTTCCTCTAGTTTGCGGTGGGGTGCTGTGATGTGTTGGATTTGTGACGTGCGGCGAGATTGCCAAACTGCTACTTATTGCTTACCCTGCGAAATAACGCTTACTCAGCTACGATTGTACTACGCGATGACCAAGATAATTTGTCTGCGTCAGGTTTGCCTTCAACGTACACACATTTACACACCTAAAACAATAATAATACATTATAATAATAACATCAATATCAACCCGTGATACCCACCTGCAAAAAATCGCTCGAAAAAGCCCCGTGACTATGCTAAATACTTAAAATGAATTTTAATCAGCAAGCAGTTTTCTTCTTCCACTCTCCTGTGTCAGGAGTCCCAACTTCCCTTCGTTAACATATATTGATTTTGTCCTGATAGCTACCCATTCTACAAAACCGATTCAGGAACCTGTTATTAAGCAAACGCAAGCACATTCCATGCCGCACGAGGCAATAACGCATCACCTAAAGTAACACGGTCACGTTGTACATTGTACATTGGATAATATACACGGTTTCAAAAGACTACCGAATACAACATTTATTTTTGAATAATAGAACGCTCAAACAGTCATTCTAAGGCATTCCGCGTGTGTTTTGTCATCAATTTAACCTTCAAACCGAACTCTGTTGCTCATTTGGTCGATTTCAAATATGTATGCAACAGCGCGTCTTCTCAGGGGAAACAGGTAGGACGAAAATCAAAGGCGGTGGAAGAAAACACTCAAAAACAACCGTTTCTAATTTGAACAGCTAATCACTCAAACACTTATTTTAAGGAGTTCCTTGTGTGTCGAAACTTGGTTACACCCCCAAACCGAACTCTATCGCTCCTGGCGCTATTGGAGACAATTTGTTGGTCAGTTATATCCCTTAACATCTATTTGGATCATTTTATAGGAGGAGACAAAGTTACAGTTACAGGTCAGTTACATGCCTTTACCGATTTGTTCTTTCCAACAGGTGAGAAAAGCGGAGCTATTTCTGTGATCGCGTCGGCCTTGACAGTTATGCTGGTCGCCGCTTCCGGGCGCCTCTTCTCGCTTCACTGACTTGCCTGACGTCATATCCCCCAACGCTACCGAGTTGGACCTTCGACTTGAGCATCGCCCTTGGACATCGAGATTGAACTTTTTGTGTGTTTTAGTGGTTTTGTTTTTGCTCTCTTTTCACTTTTACTATTGACAATTACCAGTAAAACTAGTTACAACAACGTCTTATAAACACAATTTTAAGTCTTTAACATAACAAACAATAACCGAAAGAACAAAATAAACGAAAACGGCAGAGCGCACATATAGACAGACAACGTGCCACAAGCCCACACACATTCACACACACACACACACACACACACACACATACACACACACACACACACACACACACACTCACACACACTAAACGCGCTTGCCGCGAATTTCTTGACATCATTGCAGCATTCCTGTATGTGTCTTGTATGATTATTACCTAATGCTCTATATTATGCCTTTATGATCAATAACCTATCTCTCTCTCCCTCTCTCTCTCTCATTACGAGGGTTCTATGTCTTTCTTTCCTATGATCTCCAATGTCAGTCGTTAGCACTTGCTATTTCTGTGGTTACAACTGTTTCAATCTACAGGGAGTGAACAAAAGCCATTACAGTTCAAATAATAGCTATAGTCCCCATTTTGAATTTCGTAGGTTTCGCCTTACACTGTGGCAAATTGAGCATCGTGTAAGCAGCCTCAACATGTCTTCGTTAACTTTTCTATCAGTGTCGGTTTGTGTTCGGGTAACCGTTTTTGTCGCTGGTCACCTTCCATGATTTCTTATGTCAATGTTTTTTCTCCAGGAAACTATGGTCTCTTTATCCCTTTCACGCCTTTCCTTGACCCCCCCAATCCCCCGCTTCCAATTCCCGCTTCCCCCATCACCCCCCCCCCCCCTCACCCCGTTTCTTCTGTTGTTCATGTCCCTTTCGACCAGTCGACGTGTGATCCACATACTCTTGTGGTGGTGAAATAGAACGGTCAACCCGAACAAAAACCGACTTTATCCGAAACCATGCAGTCGTGTACGTGACAGATGGAAGTGTTAACTCATTTACACCAATTATTCCTCTACTGAATCATCTTACTGTTGTAACATGTGATTTCCCATTCGTGATAAGAAAATCAATTTCAAATGTACACAACAAGGCATTATGGATCGTGTACCTTCCCACACATGTTTGATAACTTTTTAAGCCTTGAAGAGAGGCTTTTGTTTTTTTCGACATAAGGCAAAAGAAAGTGTTATATTTCAAAGACACTGCAATGTCGAGATGTACTGTCAGTGATTATTCTGGGGGCTTGTGTAATACACATAATAAAAAAAAGATACATAAAAAAACACGTAACAGCACCAACAACAAGAAGAGAAACAACATTCAGGGGTGACTGCATGTTTGACATCCCTTTTCCCTTTTTTTTTAAAGCCATGACCCCACCTGAACATTGGAATAATCTTGGCGATCACGATCAGCTGAGAAATTAGATGTTGAAAAACTATTGTAAAACAAAACACAAAGAGAAATCAACACTTACAAGATCTTTAAATGTCAAATCAGCTTGTTGGCAATCGCCTTGAGTTTTCGACACACTTAGGCGACTGCATGACCATTTTGAAGATGATTTTCTTTTACATGTGTGGTAGAGTCCGTGTCACAGTGACATCAACTTTCCTCTTTGCTTTCCTCATCCTAAGTGAGGACTCCAACTCTTAATGCGTGGTTTCATAATAATCCGTCCATTAATGTAGCCTACTCCACTTTGCTCGTGTGTGGGTTTGTTTTTCTTATATTTTCTACTAGCTTCCTTGTTTTGTTTTGCTTTTAGCTTAATTGAATTAAAAAAAATGAAACCGTTTTTTTGAGTGAGTTGTGTGTTGTACATAGCACTAAGCAAAACACAGAACAGTCAGCTCTCTGTCTTTCATCGCCAGCATCTCTGTTACCTATGACACCGATGTTGTGACACTGAGGGGATGGAGAAAGAGACAGATAGAGAGAGGAGCGAAATGGAGAGAGGTTATGTGTGTGTGGCAAGTGTGTGTGTGTGTGTTAGTGTGGGGGGGGAGAAGAAGACACTTTAAAGAGAGAAAAAAGGAGAGTACAGAGAAGCCGGAGAGGGGGGGGGGGGGGGGGGGGTGGGAGGTCAGAACGCTTGTTTTATTGGCAGTCAAAGATGTATAATCTTTAATAATCTGTAATTACCGTTCAGCAGGAATATGCCCCCTGGCTGTTGCAAGGCCCGAACACACACACACACACACACACACACACACACACTCACTCACTGACACAGACACAAACACACACACACACACACACACACACACACACACACACATGCGCTCGCGAACATTTTTACAATAAAACAACCAATCTCTTTTTGAATTATAAAGGTTGTCACACAATTACAAATCTTATTACCCCCAAAACAACAATAAAGATACTGAAACAGAGTAGTATTTCAACTGACAGTAACGCACGGGAGGGTACCATTGCTGTTTACAACATGTATAGTAAGCAAGTTTCTACGGTTACCTCCCTTATGGGCAAAATATACCTGCGCAGTTTCAGCGGCACAGCCGACGCACGGCCTATTATTTATGCCGCGACAGGGATTATGACGAGTACTTGGCCTGTTATCCTTTCATGCAACGTGTAGCGGGCTGGGATAAACTGCAGTGCGTCGTCGGTCCTGCTGAAGTTACATAGGTGAGCGGAGCCCCTTACGTACTTACGTGTGTGTGTGTGTGTGTGTGTGTGTGCATGTGTACGTGCGCGCACATGTGTGTTTGTGTATGTGTTCTGTGTGTGTGCCTGTTTAGAACTAATCATTCATGTGACAATCAAAAGATAAAGAAACAAACACACCAGCAAACAGCAAGAAAACAAATCCAATTCGGCCTTCTAAGAACACGAAGGCAAAAACAACACTTTGTTTCTATAAATTGCTTCCTGGAAGATGTCTGTGTGAAATATACATTTGAGCAACATCACTCAATCTATTCAGCTGTCAGCAATGCACAATGAATTTTCACCACCTCTTTGGATTGTCTAAATAATTATGGTTATTTCGTAAGTTCAGGTATGCACCATAACACGCAGTGCATAGTCTTGAAGTAAGGGGAGCAACTCCTACTAAATTGTGATGTCAAATGGGAGACCGATGTGTCGCGACAAAGCTAAATTACCTTACCGTGAACGACATTAATTGTGTGCGAATGCGTTTTTATCACTGGCACTGTGTGCTACGTCGTCAACAACAACAACAACAACAACACCTCCACCACCACCACCACCTTAACAACAACATTAACAACAACAACAACAACAACAACAGGTGGTATCAAAAAGGTCATGAAGATTACTAGTATTACATTTTATAATGCAAGGGGCACTATAACTGTGACTCTTAAACGGGCAAAGTGACATGAGGTGCTTACGTTGAATACAACACTTTCCGTTGAAAAACGGCCCTGCAAATAACATTCACCACCTACACAACATGGCCCACAAACTTTTAACAGCCCTACATCGCTTTGTGTGTGTGTGTGTGTGTGTGTGTGTGTGTGTGTGTGTGGCCGTGTGTGTGGCCGTGTGTGTGTGTGGCCGTGTGTGTGTGTGTGGCGGTGTATGTGTATGGTGTGTGTGTGTGCGTGCGTGCGTGCGTGTGTGTGTGTGTGTGCGTGTGTGTGCGCCCGCGCGCGCGCGTGTGTGTGTGCGTGTGTGTTTGTGTGTGTGTGTGTGTGTGTGTATGTGTGTGCGTGTGCGTGTGTGTGTGTGTGTGTGTGAATGAGTGGGTGCGCGCGCGTGTGTGTGTGTGTGTGTGTGTGTGTGTGTGTGTGTGTGTGTGTGTGTGTGTGTGTGTGTGTGTGTGTGTCATGCACATGACAATGAAAAGACAAACACAAATATTAGCAACCAATGCAAATGCAATTTAGCCTTCAAAGAACGTGAATGCACGAACAACATTCTTGGTTTTTACCGTAGAGGGGGGAATCGAGATGAGGGTCGTGGTGTATGTGTGTGTGTGTGGGTGTGTGTGTGAATAGAATAGAATAGAATAGAATAATGTTTATTGTCATGAACCAGTAAAGTTATTGACACAACAAACAACAAATAATGCATTATACAATGCTAAAACAATCCGTAACAAATTTGCCAAGACGAACTTGAACTTCGTCTTCTAAGAATAAGTTACTTGGATTTTTGTTAGCATATTTCATATTGATATGTGAAGCATCTTCTTTAAATTCATCCCTTAATTTAACATATTTATTGCATTTATCTAGAAAATGTATTTCATCTTCTATGACATTGCATTCAATACAAAGACGATTTTCTTTAGGGATATTCTGATGTCTTCCACTTTCAATTTTTAGACAATGTGTGCTAGTCCTTAATCTGCTTAACATCTTTCTGTGTTTATTATTCTTAATTTGTATTAAATATGACTGCATTTCGTAAGATTTACTGATCATAGAATAAAACTTAAGTCTGGAATATGTATCTGATTTTTCTTTTGTCCAGTATCTTATATATTCCTCTTGTTGTTTTTTGTCAATGGCAAACTTTAATTTGTGTACATTTAATGTAGATTGGTTATGCCAAACGTGACTAAAACCTAAGTTACAAAGAGATTGTCTAACAAATTGTAGCCATGGCGTTTCTGTCGGATGGTGCAACATTGAGTCATATAATTGATGTATATACGAATCTTGTTTGGAGTCTAGAATATGCGCCCAGAATGCTATTGTTTGTGATAACATTTTTAATCCTAAAGGGAACCTTCCTAATTCCCCCAGTACAGGTATCCACATAGCTTTTCTATGAACTCCAAGAAGGAATCGACAAAATTTGATATAAACAAATTCATGAGGATTTTTGCTAGATAAACATGATCCAAAGAAATGATCAGTATTTGTTTGTTTTATTTTATTATTAAACGTAAACGGATACCAGATTTCAGCGCCATATGTTAATATCGGATTTACAAGTGAATCAAATAAATGTATCATTGTGTCTATTTGCACGTTTTGATTGCTGAAAATTCTGCGGAGGGAATGTGCTGCTTTATTACCTTGTTTACTTAAATGATCTTGAGCTGTATCAAAATTTCCATTCTTGTTGGTGTACGTGTGTGTGTGTGTGTGTGTGTGTGTCTGTCTGTGCGTGTGTGTGTGTAGAGAGATTCAGACTAAACTACTGGACCGATCTTTATGAAATATTACATGAGAGTTCCTGGGTATGATATCCCCGAAAAATTTTTCATTTTTTGGATAAATGTCTTTGATGACGTCATATCCGGCTTTTTGTAAAAGTTGAGGCGGCACTGTCACACCCTCATTTTTCAATCAAATTGATTGAAATTTTGGCCAAGCAATCTTTGACGAAGGCCGGACTTTGGTATTGCATTTCAGCTTGGAGGCTTAAAAATTAATAAATGACTTTAGTCATTAAAAATTTGAAAATTGTAATTACATTTTGTTTTCTTCAAAACGATCCAAAATTACGTTCATCTTATTCTTCATCATTTTCTGATTCCAAAAACATATAAATATGTTATATTCGGATTAAAAACAAGCTCTGAAAATTAAAAATGTAAAAATTATGATTAAAATAAAATGCCCGAAATCGATTTAAAAACAATTTCATCTTATTCCTTGTCGGTTTTTCATTCCAAAAACAAATACATATGATATGTTTGGATTAAAAACACGCTCAGAAAGTTAAAACGAAGATAGGTACAGAAAAGCGTGCTATCCCGCTCAGCGCGACCATTATCGCACTATTCTTGGCTTGTCGATTTCACTGCCTTTGCCACGATCGAGCGGTGGACTGACGAAACTACGAGTATGCGGTCTTGGTGAAAAAATGCAGTGCGTTCAGTTGTATTCTGTGAGTTCGACAGCTTGACTAAATGTAGTAATTTTGCCTTACGCGACTTGTTTTTTTATTACAGTACTACTACTACACAGTAATGTCTTGAAAGATGTCTGTGTGTAATGTACATCTGAGCAATATTAATCAATCTCTCAGCTGACAATGCACAATGACTCGGTATTGATTTTTTTCTCTTCGCTAATGTGTGTGTGTGTGTGTGTGTGTGTGTGTGTGTGTGTGTGTGTGTGTGTGTGTGTGTGTGTGTGTGTGTGTGTGTGTGTTCAAAGACACAGCCGCGCTCCATCAAACAGCCCACAGTATTGAAGTAAGGGGAGCAACTCCTACTAAATTGGGGTGTCACCATCGCCACATAAGTAACAAGGAACTTAGTCGATAAATATCGACAGGGGGCCGACTAATGGTGTAAATGTGAAATGTGTGTATAATAATGGGTGTGGGTCTGAAATGAAGTTAGGTAGTAGTTAACATTTGTTTTGAATAATTATTGGTATTTTGACAATGTGGGTAGCATGGAAATGTAAGCATTTGAATGTAAGTCTTAGGTACCATTGTACCCAGGAAGAGAGACGAGAGATAGGAGTAGATTGCAATAGCTTGTGTGGTCTTTGAGTTTTGTTTTTGGAAAGATATTGTTGAAGAAAAAGAAGACAATTACAGTAATGCAATATTTATTGTGAAAACCAACGATTGTACAAAGAACATGTGAAGCAACATTATGTCTATGATGGTGTGAAGAAAATTAGTTATGATTTATACTATTATTATTTAGACTTGAGACTGACAGTGTTGTGGCGAGCGTTGGCTAATGGTTGCGAGTATACATATGTGTGTAGTTGTGGTGTGTGTGTGTGTTTGCGCGTTGGTTTGGATTATGGGTGTAATTTGTAAAACAGATGTGACAGTAATAATGGAGTTCACATCAGTGAGGTTAGTTTGAAATGGAACACACGCACGTTTTTGAAAAAAACAATATGAAATTTTGAACCATGAGATCTTTATTAAATAATAAACTGAACATCACCAAACATCAAAGCAATTATTAATAAGGTTTGAAAAGCTTGACTTACTATGTTAAATAGTGGATTGAAGGCTGAAAACGTCATTTACAAATTACATCTGAGATGGGGAGGGCGGGTGGGGGAAGTGCTGAAAGTGTGGATGAGAATTAGGCCTAAAAAAAAAAATGCTGAGTGACAACAGGGAGGTTAAAGGCTGCCCTTTTCGTAGCGTTCATTAATTAATTCCTATTGTTTACATGTGCCAATAATGTTATAAAACTGTACCTAAGGGGATATAATAACGATTGGCTGTAGCTTTCGAACACAGAAAAAAATATTTCAGTATTGCAAAGTGGTTTTGATAGTGTCGAATGTAAGCAGAACAGTCTCAAAGTGAAAGTGGATGTTTTCCGGAAATTGCGAAGTTAACAAGAATACAGAAAAGCGCGCTTTCCTGCTTAGCACAATACGCTACCGCACTAATCTGGCGTGTCAATATCACTACGTTTTGGACGTGGAAGGTGAGCGATTTCCTTCACTTGGGGATTGACGACGCTGTACTATCTGTGTTGACAGAGAGAGAGAGAGAGAGAGAGAGAGAGAGAGAGAGAGAGAGAGAGAGAGAGAGAGAGAGAGAGAGAGAGAGAGAGAGAGAGAGAGAGAGAGAGAGAGAGAGAGAGAGAGAGAGAGAAAATGTAACTGATCTCGTGAGAACGGTTGAGGCCTTGCAAGGTTTTGACGGCAACAATAATTATTGTAGTTCTCTAAGACTTTATTTCTGTTTGATTTGTAATATGTTGGGAAGACATATTTATCAATTGATCAACAAAATAAAACATAATACAAAACGACACAACATTGTTAAAATCATTATTGGCCAACGTTGAACGTTTACGAAGGCCTCAATCTTCCCGCGCCGTAGACCAGATTAATAGGTGCTTGATTTTGGTATTTTGATTTACATAACATTAAACCTTTCTTGGGGTTCATGGTCATGGCAACAGCCATATTGATATTATATGATGTAAGCCCAATAATATTATATTTCAGCATATGTGAATTACATGTCATCATACCAAACTGTCATACATTTTTATTCCTACATTATTCTGATTGATCACAACCAAACCTACTATCATTGGACACATCCAAATGCAAGCGCCTGTCCTTGACAACTTGCCATTGATCTAAAAATATATTTTTAGATCAGTGCAACTTGCTTGGATCTCTTGTTTGGCCTGTAGGTAAAATGTACAATGTATTTTCTGATTTGTGCACAAAAGCTTTTCTTTTTCTTCCTTTTTTGGAACATAACAATGTTTAATGTCACTGTATGTTTGAAAGACCATGGTCACATTTGTAAAACAAATGTTAAATTAGAAAATAAATAACATTTTGGTTCATGATTTTTTCCTACACCTGTGCTGAAAATAAGACATACAAATGTTGGTATATAAGTCACTCAAATGCAGTATAGTATGAATGGTTTGAGTTTGTTGCGGTTGACCCTGCACAGTTCGACCTATGATGTTTTTGTTGAACAATTTCACAACTTCCTGTGTTACACAAACTCAGTGATGACCAATTTTGCCTTCACCCCTCCCATAGGGTGACGGATTTCACAACTTTCTACTGATGAACAATGTTGCCTTCACCCCTCCCATAGGGTGACGGATGTCACAACTTCCTGTGTACACAAACTGATGACGTATTTCACAACAAAATGGCGCTGCCCATGGTCAACCTCGAAACTAACCGTATGAATGGGGGCCTCCTGGCCCCCATAAAAATGTTGAACCGTGAACGACAGCTTTTGTGTGCGAATGTGCTTTTGTCACTGGCGCTGTGTGCTACGTCATCATCATCAACAACAACAACAACAACAACCAACAACAACCAACAACAACAACAACCACCACCAACAACAACAACAACAACAACAACAACAACACCAACAACAACAACAACAACAACATGTTCAGTGGTGATTACTTGAGTGCATGTGTGTTAATGCCAGGGACAGCACTGTGGGCATATCATTCAAACAGCATACATATATATCCTCCTTCACTATTATTTGGCTCACTTTCCACATCTTTAAATTTCACAATTAGCAACGGAAGAAATTAGCACATTCGACTAAAAAAATACGTCGAAATCATAATACAACGTATGGCTGTAAAAGTTATTACACTGCCAGTTGTATCTGATGGTTTTCTACTGTAATGCATTTGCACCTAGTATGCATATATGACTCCTTGGAATCTGACCCTAAAACTGTTCTCAAGGAAAGTTTTGAATCAACGTACCGACGCTGTCCGCCATTTTCAAATCAGGCTGCGATCAGGCACGGATTTCGGCAGCACGAAGCCAAATTTCATTATAATTAAGCTTCTTGTGAATTAGGTGTATGTTTTGATTGGTCGAACCTGCAAACGGAGGGAAATGAAGACAGCTGATTGGCTGCTCAGAACAAAGTTAAGGTAAACCTTTAATATTTAAGGTTAAGCTTAATTGCATGACCCTAACGGCGTGCCGTACACACGCAAACAAACAAACACACACACACACACACACACACACACACACACACACACACACACATTTGGATAAACTTGCATCAGAAGAGGTAAAAGTGATCATACTCTGATGAATATGCATGTTGAGTGATATGTAAACTGCTTTTTAAAGTGTTCACAATATGCCATGTCCAAGAATAGAAATAAGAATACCTTCAGAATGTTTAAATTATGATATACCAGTACAATTTGCATTCGAACCTAACCGTTAACACGCGTATATGTGTGGGTGTGTCTCTCTGTCTTTCTCTATCTCTCTCCCACAATTTTTCAAAGGCCAAGTCAAAGTCAATACCTGCAAGTCAAAATTACTGTTTTCTCTCTCGAAAGTCATGCAGGTCTTGACGTTTACTTTGACATCAACAAAAATACAAGTATACCTACATTCGCCGGAAATGACTGTTATGCTCACATAGAAATATTGATTTGATGAAAACAACAGATAAAGGGTTCTTAAAAGAATAAAAACAAATGTGTTTGACCGAGAGAAAGAAGGGAATACACACCGACACGCACCCACAACCCCACACACACACACACACACACATACACATACAAACAAACAAGTACACACACACACACACAATCACACACTCACACTCACACACACACACACACACACACATACAAACAAACAAGTACACACACACACACACACACACTTTTTGATGACTCATCTGTCTTTTATTGTTGTGCACTGAAGTCGTGTCTGTAACATGTACGAGTGCACTGTTGTACACTCCGCACCTACACAAATAATCTCGTTATCTAAGTAGAATTCAATGGTATCAGTGGTTTATATCTCTATATTTTTTTGTATAAACAACGAGAAGAATTGCTACCTGACTTACCTTTGTTCTAGGCAGGGATTGGTTCACGTGTTTTTGCAGCAGGCTATACAACCAGTTCGATCGCAATCGGTCTTTTGTGAATTCGTTTCAGTGATTCACGACAGCTGAGCAATATAAACAATGCTGTTACAATGCGCGCCTTGGAAAACAATCTTACTATAAATGCAGACTGTGAGTGTATCGATAGGCCTAGGGTGTTTTTTGTTACATTTAGTCAAGTTTTGACTAAATGTTTTAACATAGAGGGGGAATCGAGACGAGGGTCGTGGTGTATGTGTGTGTGTGTGTGTGTGTGTGTGTGTGTGTGTGTGTGTGTGTGTGTGTGTGTAGAGCGATTCAGAGTAAACTACTGGACCGATCTTTATGAAATTTTATATGATAGTTCCAGGGTATGATATCCCCAGCCCAGACATATTTTTTCATTTTTTCGATAAATGTCTTTGATGACGTCATATCCGGCTTTTTGTAAAAGTTGAGGCGGCACTGTCACACCCTCAATTTTCAATCAACTTGATTGAAATTTTGGCCAAGCAATCTTCGACGAAGGCCGGACTTCGGTATTGCATTTCAGCATGGAGGCTTACAATTTAATTAATGACTTTGGTCATTAAACATCTGAAAATTGTAATTAAAATAGTTTTTTTTATAAAAACGATCCAAAATTACTTTTATTTTATTCTTCATCATGTTCTGATTCCAAAAACATATAAATATGTTATATTCGGATTAAAAACAAGCTCTGAAAATTAAAAATATAAAAATTATGATTAAAATTAAATTTCCGAAATCGTTTTAAAAACTATTTCATCTTATTCCTTGTCGGTTCCTGATTCCAAAAACATATAGATATGATATGTTTGGATTTAAAACACGCTCAGAAAGTTAAAACGAAGAGAGGTACAGTAAAGCGTGCTATGAAGCACAGCGCAACCGCTACCGCGCCAAACAGGCTCGTCACTTTCACTGCCTTTTGCACTAGCGGCGGACTACGTTCAGTTTCATTCTGTGAGTTCCACAACTTGACTAAATGTAGTAATTTCGCCTTACGCGACTTGTTTCTGTTTGACATGTCCCAAAGGTTTTTGGTTATGGTTCACACACACACACACACACACACACACACACACACACACACGCACAGACACACACACACATACATACACCACGACCCTCGTCTCGATTCCCCCTCTATGTTAAAACGTTTAGTCAAAACTTGACTAAATGTAAAAACACAAGACCTAACCACTCAATTTCGCTCAGATCATTTTTTCAACCTTTGTGACATAAGTGTGTGCGAATTTGAGAGATTACAGCGGGCACACACACACACACACACACACTTACACACACTAACACACACACACACACACATACACACACACACACACACACGCACACACACACACACTATCACACTCACTATCACACACACACACACACACACACACATACACACACACACACACACACACACACACACACACACACACACAGACTACACCGCCACAACCACCACCACCTCCCTCGTATCAATTCCCTGTCCATGTCAAAACATTTTGTAAAAGCTTATATTTGATAATAAAAAGCGGCGCTGTGAATTTACCATTTGAACTCCCATAGTCTACCTTGACAAGTGATGTTTATTCCAAACATCATGTGCTTTTGCAAGTGATCAAAAACTGTCTTAGTGCCTTTTAGCCCATTGTTGGTCGGTCACCATTTACCTGAACTATCAATCAAAAAGTGTACAACGCAAACTATATACCTTTGTTGCACGCCAATTTTCTTCTGCTATTGTCAAAAACAGTATGCAACAAGTGCGCATCGAACAATTGATCTGTTGTTGCATGACAACAAGTCGACATTGCTTGATACACAATTCAGGCAACAAGTGCATAACACTGTGTTAAACAGTTGTTGCATGGCATAACATGCAGATAAACTGTTGTTGCTCAGAAATAGGGCCCAGATTAATTGAATTCAACAAGTGTTTTTGTTGAATAACTTTTCAACAAATTAAGTCAGAACAACAAGATTTTGACAGATGATAGACATTGAAAAGCTTATCGGCTGGTGCGAATATTGCTAACACTGTTTATTTCGAAATGTACACTTGTTGCTCCAATGTGACGATGTGTTACAATAAATCACCGAACGTTTGAAGGCAATGCGTTGAACAGTTACTGAATTGTCCCATATTGTGTCTCATTACCCTATAAAACGGCTTCAAACTCCGCCATGAATGGCTTCTGAGAGGAATGACACCTACGACGTTCAGCATGCCATACTGTCCTTATTAGACAACATAGGAGAACAATACTAACTGTTTGGGATACAAATTTGATTGTTGTTTCCAATGACATGCAATATTTTGTTGGGTTTCAGCTTTTCTGATTTTTTGTCGATTTTAACGCGGGAACCTTGCTTTTCCGAATTTGATTTTCGGGGTGTCTGTCTTGTATGTTCCACTGTATAGACATGTACTAGCTTACGTAAAATCATCATGTTTGCTGAATATTGTTAACAGCTATTGTGTTTTCAGCGTAGCAATAGGGTCCGATATTTAGACGAGACAAGTATAATGCCGACGAGTCGAAGACGAGTCGCATTATACTTGTTCGAGTCTAAATATTGGACCCTATTGCTACGCTGAAAATACAATAGCGATTATATAGCTGTTCTGACCTTGATTTGTTGTTCCAAACTTACAAAATGACAGTTTTTGCGTCGATGCGTTGATCTCAGGTTTTGATAGCAGACGCCGTTTCTTATGCGCATTAGTTTTGCGCAGGCGCCACACTGACTTTGGAAAAAAAATCGAGTTGACAACACAGCTGTTAAACAGCTTTTTATTAGTTCATTCGTATACAACAAAAAGAAGTTTGAGTTTGTTTTAATTTTGAACAAGACTACTTATGAAGAAGACCAAAACACAACATCAACGGAAAACTAGAAACAACTGAAGAACTAGGATGCAACAAGGGGAGGAGAAGAGAACAGCTAATCCGTACAACGCGAACAGACGGCAGCGAATTTTTCAGTTTGGTGAATGACATTTATACTTGTCTCGTCATGAAGCGAATTTTTCCACCTCAGTTATAAACGACTACATGAATGTTAGTGCCATGGGTTGAACATCAATACTTCAGAGGGGAATTGGGGTATTTAGTGTGGAGTTACGAGATAAGAAAAGTCGAATGCGAAAGTTTGTGTCAGTCGGCCACTTAGCTCACACAGGTACACAAAAACGGCTGTTCCGTTTTACTCCCCTGTTTGTACAACATCTTTCGACTTTGGGCATTTTGTAGTGTTAAGGGAAAGAAAATCATTGGTTTAGTCCTGTTTCATCAGGAAGTTAGCAGAAAAGGGTATGCTATCGACATTTGCAAAGCTGAAAAACATTCCCGAGAAGAATTTCAAGTTGTCAGTGTGTGCTGTTGTCGATTGAAACATCGTGTGGTACAGATGGGTAAACCGGAACCATGCGTCTTTGTTATTGTCAATATGCTTTTGCATATTGGCAATAATGGCCGACTTCCGTAGCATTATGCTTTGATGATCGGAAGAGACCATCCAGTCACAGCCCCCGAATTCTCCCACGTGTCCATCAGAATAGCTATATAGGGGAATGAATGGCCTTTCCAGTCCTGGTTTATCAATAAACGGCCTCATCACAAAGATCTGGACTTAAACGTATCTGCTTATTTTTGTTTTAACAACGGGTAATATAGGGCTTAGTACACACGCTATATTGTTTAATATGAAATGTAACCAGCCGTGGCTGACAACGCCCTGAGCGAATAGATTTATCAAAGAAATGAAATGGGCAAGAAAAATGCCGAGAGGTCAAGTTGTATAATTTTATCTTGAAGTATGTAGAAGCTTTTTACAAATATTGATCGGCCTCCTAACGGGTCAGTGCTAAGCGCCCAAACTCATAATATGGCCCAGTTATGTTTTTTCTGTTTAACATTTGTACAGACAATCTTTCAAAGCTAATCTTTCCACTGAGATTAAGCGGTTAACTGAACAAAGAACAACATCCGAGCACAGAAGAAAGCATCTTCGCAAGAAAACAAGCTAGGTATCAGCATGATACAAAACGTGGTCCATATTCGAGATCCTTTCCCTGTATGAACAGTTGGGCCAGATAATGCGCATGGACGGTGTTAGGAAACGCTACCGTTGCTGAGCTTTGGTTCAGTTGTGTGTGTTGCATGTAGTTGACTTATTTGTACTTTGTGGGAAAGTACCGATATTATATTTTGTAAACACAATATTTATGCTTGGACGAGAATGCAGGTGAACTTTCTAGTCCTGTCAAAACAAGTTGTTTACCATGCTGTTTTAGTCGTCAGTTCGTGGCGTTCGTTCGGATTAAATGCGTCGGCGCTTTTGATGTACGTCATAGAGAATGTCGCTAGTTTAGTCCATGCACGGCTCGTATAATGTAGTTGTATCATGTTCGGTCTGGAATATTCTCGAGATTGAGTATTTACTATATATGCCAGCGCGATTTGTATGTAAAAAAGCTTCTACTTTGAGATCTGCTACGATGTGCAGTTGTATGTATGGAATGCTAAATAAATCCTCGAACTCAATTTGACGAGTTGTTTTCTGCTGCTGCGAAGACGGGCGACGTAGAATACAAGAACACAACTATACGACATTTGAGAACTTGTGGCAATCTCAAGTGTCGTGTAACAATTGGGGGCCAAGCCAAGGATCTACGTTTAACGCCAAGGGTTTTCCAGCAACAAAGACAGTCAAGACAGTCACAGGAGGTAGCCATCAATCGGGTGTATCCTGAGGGATCAGTATTGAGACTACGGAACCGTGGATTCGGTGTGACTGGTGAAGAGTTTGGTAATCGCCGCAGCTCGGTACGGTGAGCGACGCCGGAGCGTATCGGGATTACAGAGGTTAGCTGCCGTTTGGACGAGACGGACTTCGTCGCGGAGCTAGTGCATTAATACTACGAAATACGACTGGGGTACGTCGTGTACGTATCGTGAGCAGAGTGCGCCGTCACGTTAGACGAGGAGGGTGGCAGCCTGCGTCTACGAAGGTGAACAGCGACGAGAGAAGCATCGGAGGTGCAGTAGAGACTGTGTTCTTTTAGAAGACTACATTCGTCTACGTTCGTGGCTGTGAAAGAATACAGACGAACGCACCGGAAAAGACCAGAATGGCTGAGTTCTGGGCAAAAGGAGTTGAACTGGGACTAAAAGGCAAGCAGCTGACGGAGTTCGTCGAGTCCCAGACACAACTGCTAGCGCAGCGTGAAGAAAGACAAGCGCAGCGTGAAGAAAGACAAGCGCAGCGTGAGCGTGAAGAAAGACAAGCGCAGCGTGAGCGTGAAGAAAGACAAGCGCAGCGTGAGCGTGAAGAAAGAGAAAGAGAAGCGCAGCGTGAAGAAAGGGAAATTGTGCTGAAACGCTTAGAGCTCCAAATAAAAATGGAGATGAAGCGCTTAGAGCTTCAGACAGAAATGGTGCGTGTTCAAAATCAGCACGAGGCACCACGCCAAAGAGATAACCAGCAGCAAATGCTACACAGGGCATCGAAACTTCCAGCATTCACTGACGGGAAGGACCAGATCGATACTCCAGACTTCACCGGAGAAGTTGAGGCCGTCTGCCTGAAGAAGCCCTTGTACGATCTATTAATTGGGAACATTGGGGGTGCGAGACGTCCTGATGACCCTGATGTCGAATGGAGAATGGGCTCAGCTCAGCCTGCTGCTGAGGAGGAAGACCCACTGCCATTCGCGAATGAAGATATCAGCGAACTGTTACGAGATGACAGAGCAACTGTGCATCGCCGCGACCAGCCGCAGGTTGTAAGCGCTGTGACGACCAGAGCCCAGGCGAAGAAGGACAAAACAACTACGCCACTCAGGGTCACCAACAGTTCTGCAACTGCTGTCGTGGACAGGGATCGGCTGATTCAGCTACAGGAAGCTGATTTGACCTTGACAAAGTACAGGAGTCGTCCTGTCAAGGAGATGACTAAGGGCGAAGGCACTGTGCACTTTCAAGTAAAGGCCAAGATCCTGTACAGAGTGTTCCAGCACCCGAGAGTCAACGGTGGGAAGCCATTACGTCAAGTTCTGGTGCCTCAACCACTTAGGCGCCAGGTGATGGAGGTGGCCCACGACTCTATTATGGGAGGTCACCTGGGTGTCAAGAAGACATCGGACAGAATCCAGGCTGCGTTTTACTGGCCAGGACTGCATGCAGATGTGACTCGATTCTGCCGATCGTGCGATATTTGCCAGAAAACCATACCTCGAGGAAGGGTCCCGAAAGTGCCGTTGCAGAAGATGCCTTTGATCGACCGACCTTTCAAGAGGGTGGCCATTGACCTCATCGGCGAGATAAAACCGCCAAGTGAAGCGGGTCATCGTTGGGTACTGACCCTGGTAGACTATGCAACCAGGTACCCAGAAGCCGTGCCTCTGAAGAAAATTGACACCGAGACTGTTGCCGGGGCACTTGTGGACATTTTCAGCAGAATTGGGGTTCCTGAAGAGATCCTCACAGACCTGGGGACACAGTTTGTCTCTGAATGCATGGAAGAGGTCAACAGGCTGCTGAGCATTCGTCACTTGACTACGACACCCTATCACCCGATGTGCAATGGGCTGGTCGAAAAATTCAATGCGACGCTGAAGTCCACGCTTAAGAAACTATGCAGTGAGCAGCCAAGGCAGTGGCATCGCTACATCAACGCCTTGCTGTTTGCATACAGGGAGGTGCCACAAGAGTCCACTGGATTCTCCCCGTTCGAGCTGATGTACGGGCGGACCGTGAGAGGCCCGATGCAGATACTAAAGGAATTGTGGACGAAAGATGTGGGCACACCTGAAGTGAAGAACAGTTACCAGTACGTGTTCGAGTTGCGAGAGAAACTGGAGGAGACTCTCGAGATTGCGAGAGAAAACTTGAGAAAGTCTCAGGATAGTGGAAAGCACTACTACGACCGCAAAGCCGTAAACAGGAAGTTTACACCAGGTAACAAAGTGCGGATACTGCTTCCCACTGATCACAACAAACTACTGATGCAGTGGAAAGGCCCATACGAGGTTGAGGCCGTGGTAGGGATCAACGACTACAAGGTGAATGTCGGCAAGAAGTCCAAGATCTACCACGCTAACCTCCTGAAACTGTATGTGGAGAGACCTCCGGAAGCAGTACAGGTCGCAGCAAGTGCGGAAGAACCAGCCGAACTAGACGAGTTCGACGGTGAGGAACTACTGGAGTTGGGAGACCTCCACAAGAAAGAGGGAGTGGATGACGTCAAGTTAGGACCTGACCTGACAGAAGACCAGCAGAAGGAGCTGCATGATTTTATGGGCGACTTCACCCATAGGTTCTCTGATGTTCCAGGCTCTACGTCCTTGGTCGAACATGAAGTCCACCTCACATCTGACGTTCCTGTTCGGTCAAAACCATACCCTATCCCGTTTCAGGCTCGGGAATCCTTGAAGAAGGACATCGACAACATGTTGAAGATGGGGGTCATCCGTGAATCATCATCCCCTTACTCATCTCCCGTTGTTGTGGTCAAGAAGAAAGACGGCACAAACAGGGTATGCATTGACTTCAGGAAAGTCAATAAAATCACCGTGTTTGACCCTGAACCAATGCCGACGGCAACTGATCTATTCCGACAGTTAACCGGCAGTAAGATCTTCTCAAAGATCGATCTCAGCAAGGGATATTGGCAAATTCCTGTGCGCGAAGAGGACATACCAAAGACCGCCTTTGCAACTCCAGACGGAACGTATGAGTGCCTGCGGATGCCTTTTGGCAAGGTGAACAGTGGTGCTACCGTAGCTGAATACGGTGTCCAAATTTGAAAAAGATCCACCGAGAACTTTGGCGTTGTGATGTGGTGTAGCGGCTATGGTGTGTCGGTATGGGGGCCCGGGTAAGCTGAGGTGGAACCAAAATAGCTGAGGTGGAACCAAAATCGGTTTCGCGCTGCGCGCTGAGAGCACGTGTTGAAATATCGACCAGGTTGTGTCGTGTCCCGGGTCTACTTGAATATGCCCACCAAATTTGAATCAGATCCATCGAGAACTTTGGCCGTGCATCGCGCACAGACACACAGACACACAGATACACAGACAGACACACAGACACTAGTCGTATATATATATAGATTACTGACATTAATTCCATGCAACGGTTGTCGTAAAAAACAGTCCTTGTATGCAAAGGCACCTCCATGAACTGTATGCTAGTTTGTGAAATAAAGATTTTAATGATGCATTAAATTACCTATCATCCTTGCCAAACCATCCATTGCTGTGGATTGCAGACGCATGTTCTTGCCTTGTTTAATTAGGTGAAATGAAACCTGGCGCGCCAAGTTCACAAAGATGTGCGGACAAGTAGTAACACGTACAACGTTATAAGCTAAACTTGTCAGTTTATAGCTCCACTCGACCAGCGAGAACTAGGTGGAGGCCGTCCATTGGCTGACATGGACCCGGCGGGAAAAAGCTGCCGCGCGCGCTGTGCACGTTGGGTCCCGTCGTTCTCTGGGGTGGATCTGGAGAGTGGTGGTGGAGGGATGGCGTACAGCACTGCGCTCAACTTTCTTGCTTTGCAGTCACTCTTGATACAAACACACATATTTAAAAGAAAGCCGCCACCACCACCCCAAAATGTTCAAAGAAAATCAGAGAGAGAGAGAGAGAGAGAGAGAGAGAGAGCAACGGTTTGTTGACGGTACAGTCGACGGTTGCTTCGGGTACCTCTTTAAATAGCGGAGCGCTCTTCGTGTGGACTGAGACGCCTGCCGCTGACTTGGAGACTGAAAGCAAAATACTGTCGACGAGAAAGCATCTGTAGAGCGATGGCGCCTTCAACTCTTTCCCTGTTTCTGACGGCCCTTATGTTTGCAGGTAATGTCCTCGAATTCTTTGTATTTTGTTGGTTTTATTTCCATTTCTGGCTACTCGATATTGATTACTAAAATGAATATTTATTTTCATATTTATTTTAATTCGATTTATTTTGAGTATTCATTAATTAAACTAATTAAAACAACAAGTAACGACCTTGTTTTTTTAACGCAACACATAATGCCATCAAATTTCAAAGTAGATTTACGTACATCATGTCTTTTTCACCTTTCTCGATAACCTACGAAAGGAGTAACTCTCTCTCTCTCTCTCTCTCTCTCTCTCTCTCTCTCTCTCTCTCTCTCTCTCTCTCTCTCTCTCTCTCTCTTTTCTCTCTCTCTCTCTTCTCTATCTCTCCCCTCTCTCTCTCTCCCTCTCTCTCTCTTCTCTATCTCTCTTTTCTCTATCTCTCCCCTCTCTCTCTCCCCTCTCTCTCTCCCTCTTTCTCTCTCTATCCCACCCACTCTCTCTCCCCCTCTCTCTCTCTCTCCCCCTCTCTCTCTCTCTCTCTCTCTCTCTCTCTCTCTCTATTATGCTGAGAGTAACTGTGAGCATGACCTCTTCCAAGAAATAACAAATTATAAAGCTCATGAATGTATTGCTTTCGGAAAGTTAGTTTATCAAATTCAGTATTCATTTCGTTGGTTATTGATATGTTTATGTTTTGAGAGTACTGTTTCCGAGTTTAAGTGTT
>NW_027129191.1:12500-20161 GCF_037325665.1 Littorina saxatilis
GCTCTGTTTGGAGATAAACAAACGACAGAAAGGACATTTTCTTTGGATAACAAAGGGGGGACGATCCAGACATTTATTTTATGAAAGTCTTGTGTTTTTCCTTGTCCTGTTCCTGTGCACCTGGAATCAGTTTCTTCCCCTTTCGATATTGATGAAACCGTTTTGCTGCACTTTTAAACTGAATAGCTCATACCTTAATTTTTATCAATTCTAATTAAATGTTTAAAAACAATTGAAGTTAAAAAAAAAAATCCTGGTAGACAATTAATTAAATGATACAAAAAAAAGTATCATCTTTTCATCAATTCTGACTAAAGCGCCAACCGCAGTTAGTTGCAATCAATGTTAGAATTCTTTCTGATTCGGTGGGTCAGAGTTGAAAAGGTCAAACAATAAGAAAAATAACAACAACAAAAGTCACAATCAAACAAGCATCTAAAACAAACGAAAAAGACCCACAAAACGAAAGGTATACGTAGAAATCAAAATCAACCTTCCTGAGGACAGAGTTTACGAACTAATATAACGTAGAAAAATATCCCTGTAGTTTTGAGTTGAACAGGTAAAACAATAAGAGCAACAACAACAACAAAAGCCACAAACAAAAAAGCAAAACAAACAAGTCGCGTAAGGCGAAATTACTACATTTAGTCAAGCTGTGGAACTCACGGAATGAAACTGAACGCACTGTATTTTTTCACCAAGACAGTACAGCTTCGTCAAGCCCCGCGTGAAGGAAATCGCTCACCTTCCACGTGCAAAACGTAGTGATATTGACACGCCAGATTAGCGCAGAGCGTATTGTGCTAAGCAGGAAAGTGCGCTTTTCTGTATTCTTGTTAACTTTCTGAGCTTGTTTTGAATACAACCTATCATATCTATATGTTTTTGGAATCAGGAAATGATAAAGAATAAGATGAAATAATTTTTGGATCGATTTCTTAAATTTTAATCGTAAGACTAATTAATCTATTTTCGTTAATTGTGATCACATTTTAAAAGTAGACATGACATATGTATATATTGTTAGATTCAGAATGTGATGAAGAATACGATGCAATCAATTTTAAATCTGTTTGCGAAAAATCGATTTTAATGACAACTTTAATGAGCAAACTCATTAATTAAATTTTAAGCCTCCAAGCTGAAATGCAATACCAAAGTCCGGGCTTCGTCGGAGATTACTTGACCAAAATTTCAACCAATTTGGTTGAAAAATTAGAGCGTGACAGTGCCGCCTCAACTTTCACGAAAAGCCGGATATGACGTCATCAAAGACATTTATCAAAAAAATGAAAAAAAACGTCTGAGGATATCATACCCAGGAACTCTCATGTCAAATTTCATAAAGATCGGTCCAGTAGTTTAGTCTGAATCGCTCTACACACGCACACAGACACACACACACAGACACACACACATACACCACGACCCTCGACGTCTCGATTCCCCTCTCTATGTTAAAACATTTAGTCACAGCGCAACTACTACCCCGCTCTTCTTGTCAATTTCACTGCCTTTGCCACGAGCGGTGAACTGACGATGCTACGAGTATACGGTCTTGCTGAAAAAAATGCAGTGCGTTCAGTTTCATTCTGTGAGTTCGACAGCTTGACTAAATGTTGTAATTTCGCCTTACGCGACTTGTTTTCTTCTTCTTTTTTTTTTTTTTTTTTTTGGGGGGGGGGGGGGGGGGATTAAGGCTAGACACCGGTCCTATCTAATGTTATTATTTCTTGAACATCTTTGTTGCAAAAAACGTGCTTAACAAAAAAATACTTGTAAAAGTTGTCCTTCCTTGACTTCCTGTTGTCGTTTCGTGTCTTCTGACCTTTCTTAATTCTGTTTTCACCTCCTTTGCATTTGTGTGTGTGTGTGTGTGTGTGTGTGTGTGTGTGTGTGGGGGGGGGTGTGGGGGGGGGGGTGTGTATGTGTGTGTGTGTGTGTGTGTGTGTGTGTGTATGTTTGTGTATGTGTGTGTTTATTTATATATCTGACTCTTTGTGCGACTCTCTGTCCGTCCCCCCGTTTGTCTGTCTCTCCGTCTATATGTCTGTTTGTCTGTCAGTTAGTCTATCCGCCAGTTTGTCAGTCAGTCAGTCAGTCTTCTTATCCATCATTAATCAGTTTGCGGGAGAAAAAAAAACAACTTACCCGATGTCAAAATCAGGAGATATCTTTGCTGGTCCAGACGATCGTTCACACTGAAAGGAAGCAGGGTAAAAAGAAAGCAAGGAATTCAGGAAGCTAAATCTCAGCAACGTACAGGTAGCAATTAGATTTGAAGCAGACCGCGAGCATTATCACAAGGACATGCCGCGCCGCTGTGAAGGGTGTTTCATCCGAACACATCATTTACAACAAACCCATTGATTCGTCGGGACGGCTTCCGGTCACAGGAAACCAATCAGTGTGGACGACAGAACGACTGCTGGAGGGGAGGTGGATGGGTAGGGGGTGGGGTTGGTTAGGGGGGTGGGGGGGGGGGGGGTAGGAATGTTGGTGACAGAAGGGAGAGGGGGAGGGGGGAAGGGGAGTAAAACAATTCAATATAGGGGTGATAATGTGGGACGAAGAAGGGTTGACCAAAAACAAAAAGATGTCAGCAATGTTGTGGTTAATAGAGAAGTAGGAAGGAGAAGGCGGGGACGCGGGGCGGTTGGGGGAAATGTTGCATATAGGATATAGGAGTGGGTATAAGAGAAGGATGTGTGTGTGTCTAGAGAGAGAGAGAGAGAGAGGGGGTTGAGTAAGTCACATCGGAAATTGAAGAGAAGGGTAATGGAAAGACACACTGAGAAAATGACTTAGAGAGGAAGTTGGAAGACAAAATAGAAGAAGATGAATAGATTAAAAGAGAGAAGGAGAAGAAGAAGAACACGAATAAAAAGAAGAAGAGCAAGAAGAACAAGAACAAGAAGAACAAGAACAAGAACAAGAGGAAGAATAAGAACAAGAACAAACAAAAGTAAGACAGATTGTGCGGAGAACTCTAGGACTCAGAGACGTAATTGAAGGTAAATAGAGACATTAACAACAAGAAACAAGGAAAGTAAGGAGTACAATAGAAGCAAATGTAACAGGAGAAAAAAGTGGATGAAGAGGAACACCAGCAAGTACTTCACCAGGCGTCAGTGAGAATGTTGCAGGGGGAGTCTTGCAGCTCGAAACAATTTGCCGCTGTTAGAGCAGAGGGGTCAATAACCGATAACTATATATACAATCCGCCAATAAGTCTATTCTCTGTCTGTGTTTATGTCTGTGTTCCTGTCTATGTGTTTGTCTGTGAGTATGTGTGTGTGTGTGTGTGTGTGTGTGTGTGTGTGTGTGTGTGTGTGTGTGTGTGTGTGTGTGTGTGTCTCTGTGTGTGTGTGTGTGTGTGTGTGTGTGTGTGTGTGTGTGTGTGTCTGTCTGTCTGTCTGTCTATCTTCCTTTTTCTCTCACGCTATCTCTGTCTAACTCTCTGTCTGTCTGTCTGTCTGTATGTCTGTCTGTCTGTCTGTCTGTCTGTCTGTCTGTCTGTCTGTCTGTCTGTCTGTCTGTCTGTGTCTGTCTGTCTCTCTTTCTTGCAGGAAACAATTTGCTACATGGAGGATAAGGGGTCTGTCTGTCTGTCTGTCTGTCTGTCTGTCTGTGTCTGTCTGTCTCTCTTTCTTGCTGGAAACAATTTGCTACATGGAGGATAAGGGGTTAACAACCAAGTTCAAGTTCACGTTTTATTAGTCCATAACCCATGGGGGCATTTTGAACAATAAATACAATCAATACAATCATGATATATGCTAATAATTATTGTAAATAAAAATAAAAAAATAAAAAAATTTATGAAAAACTGTTACAAATTCTATTAATAAAGTCCAAAATATTCTTTAGCAATTTTGTTTTCTTAGTAGCAAACAACTTTTTAAATTTAAGTGCATTAGGTTTTTTGCAATAGTAAGGTGGTAACAACTCAGCTCTTTCTTCTTTGAAAAAATCACAGACAAATGAATAATGGAATTCATCACCTATGTCTTGTGATACACATTTGGTGCAAGTTCTTTCTGACCTCGGGATGTTAAGATAACGTTCTTTCTGTACAGGCAAATTGTTGTTTAATGTTCTAAACTTCATCATTGAAACACATTGCTGATATGGCAGGTGTGTGACATAGTCTTCACATGCAAAAATATCTTTAAACATTTGAGTATTCCAAAACATATGTTTTTGTTCCAATTTCTGTAAACCATTTATGGATATGCTGGTCATACAAGCTTCTTTTTACTTTCTTTTTAAACCATGCGCTTGAGTATTGAACATTTTCTTGAAAAGTCCAAAGGCCAGAGAGACCAATTTCATTTAAGTTTTTTTTCAATAAAACATCTTGTTGATATACAATTTATAAGTAAAGCAATACACAATGCTTGGACATTTATTTTTATGAATAGGACTAATCAGTTTATACCAATAGCAAAGCATTCTACATTTCATATTAACATCTAGTGGATATCTTCCAAGTTCACCAAATATCATAGCATTTGGAGTTGATTTTTTTTAGTTTGAAAACAATTTTATAAAAACGCAATTGAAGTTTAGTAGCAAGTTCACAGGAACCAAAACCCCATACTTCACATCCGTACAGTAAAATTGGAGCAATCATTTTATCGAACAGGTCAACTTGTATGTCCACAGGCAGTGACAATTGTCTACAAGTACGCTAAAGAACAAACATTGCCCTTGAGGCACGATCATATAGATCCTTCTGTGCGACTGAAAATGTATTATTATAATTAATCTTCAGGCCCAAGTACAACCGACAACTGCTGTCCACCCAAAAGTCCACCAATACCACCCATCCCTCTGTCTCTCTGTCACTGTCTCTGTCTCTGTCTCTCTCGCTCTCTCTCTCTCTCTGTCTCTGTCTCTGTCTCTCTCTCTCTCTCTCTATCTCTCTCTCTCTCTCTTTTCCCCTCACCCCCTCTCTCAACCTCTCTCTCTCTCTCGTCTTTTGACGCGTCGGTATGTCCAACAAGATATGGATGCATGTTTAACTGTCCATCGAAGCGTCCTGACAAGATCCGATCCGATCTGATTTTTATCCAGAAGGACGTGTCAGTGTTGTTTGTAATCAGATTAAATTGTACACCTCAGTCGCGTGCTTGCCTTAGGGATTGTTTTTGCCTGTAGTATCGTGCGCGGCTTTTTCAATTTAGGTTGGTGTTGTTAAGGCGATGTGTGACACTAACATTAAACTTGGAGAATACATGGAATAACCTAGTTTTCTTGGTAGTTATTGAAGTGACTTATTACAATGAATGACAAATTTGTAAATATTCATGGACACAGATCGCTGGTGCTATGGAAATAGCCGCCATATTGGATTTCTAGGAAACGATTTTACAGCGACATCATACATCAGAAATACATGATATTTGGCACAAAGATACACATGACTTTTATCTACAATCATATAGAAAGATATTTTTACTGACGACTACAGTTGAATTTATATTAATTTTAGTAATAAGGGTTAATGAATTTCTAACCGCATATTCATTAATGCTTATTTCAAAAGTTAATACAAATTCAACTGTCAAAATGTCGTTCTATATGATTGTAGATACAAGTCATGTGTATCTTTGTGCCAAATATTAAGCATTTCTGATGTATGATGTTGCTGTAAAACCGTTTCTTAGAAATCCAATATGGCGCTGTTTAAGCCAGTTTCATAGCAACTATATCTATGTCCTGTAGTATTCACATATTTTTCATTTCTTTTAATAAGTCACTTCAATAACTACCCAGAAAACTAAGTTATTCCATGAATTCTCCAAGTTTAATTTTGGTGATTTTAATGCCTCACATCGCCTTAACAGCACGTGTCTTGGAGACCTTCCGTGGTTTAAAACGCTACTAACACAGTGTGTGTTGAAAATCAACACATACGAATGACAAGTTATTGGAACGTTTATCTTCTGACAATACAAAACAATCACATATACGTCCACCAAATTGTCTTTAAAGTGGACAGGCAAACAAACACTTATGGTACAGATAATCAGTAGGTGTTGTGGGTCCTCCTTCTTGTGGGGTATTAAACCAAGCAAAGTGTGACTGCGTGAGCAAAACACAGCTTGCATCGTATGGGCAAACATTGTAATACTCACATTAGACCTGCATGCTCGAAGTTGTCTTGGTTTCATTTCCAGCTGTTTTTGGAGACATTTTATTTCTTTTATTTGTCTTTTGTGTGGGGGCCCTTTGTTAATTTCCACGGTTTTATTAGTTTTCCTTCGTTATTTATTTTGTTGAGTCACTATAGAAGCCAATGTAACAGTTTCAGTCTGTGTTTTTGTTAAAAACATTTTTTTACAAGCGATGAAACGCGATCGACCACAACCAGGAATCAGCCAATAAATTCTTTAAATAGAAAACCAGGCAGACAGAAATATCGCTTTCAAACTTCATTCATGCAGATATTGTCTAGCAAATCAAGACTAATCACTTGTTTAGGCGTTGATGAACCCACAACAATCATCTTCCAAACTTGATTCCTACCATCGTACAGCCACACCAATCCATTCTTAACCCTAACCCTAACCCCTAACCCTAACCCTAACCCTTACCTCATCCCTACTTATAGTACAGCCAACCAGTCAAGACCATTGACAGAATTAAGCGGCGATGAACCGATCGCGTGCAGCTTGCTTGTAAGCAGGGACTGATCCGAGAACATGCCTCGTGACGTCGGCGGAAAGACTTGATGTAAAAATCGAAAGACGGGTACTTGTACAAGCTGAACGGCGCTTTGGCGTAATAAATAAATGGGCTTCGGATTGCTTCACGCCCGTCGCTGCTACCGGTTTAACTGACTGCGGTAGTGGTTGGGAGGGATGATGGGAATGGAGGGGGTGGGGGTGGGGGGAGGGGGGGGGGTTGTAGCAGTAATAGTAGTAGTAGTAGTAGTAGTAGTAGTAGTAGTAGTAGTAGTAGTAGTAGAGTGAGACCTGCCCTGGCGACCACCTCTCGCTAACGACCACCTGACCACAACGTCCAAGGCTAACGATCCCCGATAGCTCTTGTTCTTCTCTTCTTCGTTCATGGGCTGGAACCGCTCCCATGCACGGTGTTTACGTATATGGCCGTTTTGACCCC
The DNA here is from genome assembly GCF_037325665.1 of Littorina saxatilis. Taxonomy (NCBI): domain Eukaryota; kingdom Metazoa; phylum Mollusca; class Gastropoda; order Littorinimorpha; family Littorinidae; genus Littorina; species Littorina saxatilis. The sequence continues at coordinate 19,635 of NW_027129191.1, forward strand.
GCCATTCAGGCAGCCATACGCCGCTTTCGGGAGATGCATGCTTGGTACTTGTATGTTTCTATAACCCACCCAACTCTGACATGGATTACATAATCTTTTCCGTGCGCACTTGGTCTTGTGATTGCGTGTTCACCCGATGGGGGAATAAGGCACTAGCAGGTCTGCACATACGTTGACCTGGGAGATCGGACAAATCTTGTGACCTGAAGTGTCTGAAGTGTGCTGCTATGCTGAAAACCAACCCACTTCTTCCGCCTCCCCCCCCCCTTCCCACGACCACCCATCATTATAGCCATCACCACGGCCGTCAAATCGGTCGCTCGTGTTCAAAATAAGTCACCTTTTTCATAGCAACGTCTCTAAAAAGACCACTTTTGGTTGGTCCCTTGTAATTAGCTGGTCCTTATGGACAGGTTCGACTGTAGCAGGAAAGAACTTTAGACGGCTTAAACTTACCACAACCCGCCATTGTGCCCGTTGAGAAGGCCTTGTCGATAGATGAGAAAGTGTGGGGGGGGGGGGGGGGG
>NW_027129192.1:0-5000 GCF_037325665.1 Littorina saxatilis
ATTCTTGGACAATCGTGTGCCTATGCTGGACTTGCAAGAAGACAAACGGTGCCGGAACGGTATACGTGCTGCCAAGTGTGCACGTCCAGAGCGCAGTGTGAACCGAGAGTGAGTGTGTCATTGTGTGGAAGTTTTGCTTGATTGATTTATTCATGATTTAATTTGCTTTTTGGTTCAATAGTAAAATCTGTGTACGTTATACTTTGTATTTTGTGGTGTGATTCGCCCGAGTGCGAGACCCCCATCCCCGAACGCCTCTGTGGGTGGAATTGTTTTTATATATATATATACTTGTGTAACGTGAGTGTGTAGATGAGAATGTGAAAGTTGCTTTGGACCCAGATACACACAGCAGACACCAACGCAACAGCTAAGTTTCAGCCTGACAAAGAAATTCGAGTGACACAGCTAATGGCTGTACTTGTTATTTCTCTATTAAAACAAATGTTTCAAGATCTTTAGGCCAAAACAAATAAATTGTCTGTTTCTATTAACATGGCTAAAAAAAATAGGGTAGGTAGGTAGGTGTTTTTGTTGTTGTTGCCAGGATAGAATTCTTGAAAATAAATGACACAAAGAGACAAGACTCGCTATAGATAGATTTATAAAAAATAAAAAAAAATGTGACAAAGGATATAAAATGATTGTTTTACCTGGTCTGGAATCTTCAGTAGTAATTGCATAAAAAAAAGTCTGATAATTATATCAATTATCATGTTAACTTTTTCTTTAAATGGGTGCGTTAAATCCAGTCTGTTTGTTTTTAATGGACTAAGCAATCCTTGGACTGACAGAAAAGATGTATTTTAAAAATGTCCAGTTGCTTTTACTTATTTTTCTAATTGGAAGAGAATACAAATTATGCACTCTTTTCTGTTCAAATGGGTAGAGGGCGGGGGTAGTAAAAGGATCACAGTTCAAGATTTTGCGCGACAAGAGGTGTGTTTCTTTTATAAAGAGCAAAAACTCAACTTGGTATCTAACACTATTTCTGAACACTGTAACCACTTTAGCACTTTTTTTTCTTCTGTCTTCCAAACTTCTAATTCAGCTTCAAAAATGATTAAAAAAAAGGGGTTTTTTTCTTCTGAAATCTACAGTTAAATCACTATTTTGGATATTCTATTTTGCTTCCCTATTTATCTTCTTAAGTTTTTGATCATCTGATTACCTTGCTTTTCTATTTGGAAGATAATATGCACTCTTTTCTGAAAAATGGGTAGGGGGTGGGGGTAGTAAAAGCATCACAGTATACAATTTTGTGCGACAAGAGGTGTGTTTCTTTTAACTTTGATGAAGAGGGATAACTCAACTTGGTATCTAACACTAGTTCTGAACACTGTAACCACTTTAGCACTTTTAATTTATTTGTTCTGTCTTCCAAGCTTTAAATTCAGCTTATAAAATGAGTAAAACAGTGTGTGTTTTCTGAATTCACCAGTTAAATCACTCTGTTGGATGTTGTTTTTTGCTTCCCTCTTTCTGTTCTGAAGTTTTTGATCATCTGACTACCTTGCTTTTCTATTTGGAAGATAATATGCACTCTTTTCTGAAAAATGGGTAGGGGGTGGGGGTAGTAAAAGCATCACAGTTCAAGATTTTGCGCGACAAGAGGTGTGTTTCTTTCAACTGTGATGAAGAGGAATAACTCAACTTGGTATCTAACACTATTTCTGAACACTGTAACTACTGAAGCACTTTTAATTTTTTTTTCTGTCTTCCAAGCTTTAAATTCAGCATATAAAATGAGTAAAAAAGTGTTTTTTTTCTGAATTCACCAGTTAAATCACTCTGTTGGATGTTATTTTTTGCTTCCCTATTTCTGTTCTGAAGTTTTTGATCATCTGACTACCTTGCTTTTCTATTTGGAAGATAATATGCACTCTTTTCTGAAAAATGGGTAGGGGGTGGGGGTAGTAAAAGCATCACAGTTCAAGATTTTGCGCGACAAGAGGTGTGTTTCTTTTAACTGTGATGAAGAGGGATAACTCAACTTGGTACCAAACATTATTTCTGAACACTGTAACACTTTAGCACTTTCATTTTTTTTCTCTCTGTCTTCCAAGCTTTAAAATTTAGCTAATAAAATGAGTAAAAAAGTGGGTTTTTTTTCAGAATTCACCAGTTAAATCACTATGTTGGATGTTCTATTTTGCTTCCCTATTTCTGTTCTGAAGTTTTTGATCATCTGACTACCTTGCTTTTCTATTTGGAAGATAATATGCACTCTTTTCTGAAAAATGGGTAGGGGGTGGGGGAAGTAAAAGTATCACAGTTCAAGATTTTGGCCGACAAGAGGTGTATTTCTTTTAACAGTGGTAAAGAGGGATAACTCAACTTGGTATCTAACACTATTTCTGAACACTGTAATCACTTTAACACTTTTAATTTATGTTTGTTTGTGTTCCAAGTTTTAAATTAAGCTTCAAAAATGGGTAAAAAAAAATAGTTTTCTCATAATTCACAAGTTAAATCATTATGTTGGATGTTCTATTTTGCTTCCCTCTTTCTCTTCTTAAGTTTTTGATCATCTGACTACCCAGCTTTTCTTTTTGGAAGATAATATGCACTCTTTTCTGACAAATGGGAAGGGGGTGGGGTTAGTAAAAGCAACACAGTTCAAAATTGTGCGCGTTAAGAGGTGTATTTTTTTTTAAATTGGTAAAGAGGGATAACTCAACTTGGTATCTAACACTATTTCTGAACACTGTAATCACTTTAACACTTTTGATTTATGTTTGTCTGTGTTCCAAGTTTCAAATTAAGCTTCAAAAATGGGTAAAAAAAATGTTTTTTTAATAATTCACAAGTTAAATCATTATGTTGGATGTTCTATTTTGCTTCCCTCTTTCTCTTCTTTAAGTTTTTGATCATCTGACTACCCTGCTTTTCTATTTGAAAGATAATATGCACTCTTTTCTGAAAAATGGGTAGGGGGTGGGGGTAGTAAAAGCATCACAGTTCAAGATTTTGCGCGACAAGAGGTGTGTTTTTTTTAACTGTGATGAAGAGGGATAACTCAACTTGGTATCAAACACTATTTCTGAACACTGTAACCACTTTAGCACTTTTAATTTTTTTTTCTGTCTTCAGTTCCAAGCTTTAAATTAAGCTAATAAAATGAGTAAAAAAGTGGTTTTTTTTTAGAATTCACCAGTTAAATCACTATGTTGGATGTTCTATTTTGCTTCCCTATTTCTGTTCTTCAGTTTTTGATCATCTGACTACCCTGCTTTTCTATTTGGTAGATAATAATTATGCACTCTTTTCTGAAAAAATGGGTAGGGGGTGGGGGAAGTAAAAGTATCACAATTCAAGATTTTGGCTGACAAGAGGTGTATTTCTTTTAACAGTGGTAAAGAGGGATAACTCAACTTGCTATCTAACACTATTTCTGAACACTGTAATCACTTTAACACTTTTAATATATGTTTGTCTGTGTTCCAAGTTTCAAATTAAGCTTCACAAATGGGTAAAAAAAATAGTTTTCTCATAATTCACAAGTTAAATCATTATGTTGGATGTTCTATTTTGCTTCCCTCTTTCTCTTCTTAAGTTTTTGATCATCTGACTACCCTGCTTTTCTATTTGGAAGATAATATGCACTCTTTTCTGACAAATGGGAAGGGGGTGGGGGTAGTAAAAGCATCACAGTTCAAAATTTTGCGCGTTAAGAGGTGTATTTTTTTTTAAATTGGTAAAGAGGGATAACTCAACTTGGTATCTAACACTATTTCTGAACACTGTAATCACTTTAACACTTTTAATCAATGTTTGTTGGTGTTCCATGCTTCAAATTGAGCTTCAAAATGGATACAAAAGGATTTTTTTCCGAATTCACAAGTAAAATCACTACGTTTAATGTTCTATTTTGCTTCCCTATTTCTCTTCTTCAGTTTGTGATCATCTGATTGTTATTTTGTTTACATTTTCACAATACAATATTGCAACTTATTCAGTAGTGTTTGCGTGAAAAAATCTGATACCTATGCTTAAACTTCAGTCGTTATCTTAAAATTTTGCGCGTTAAGGCCTTTATATTTTGTATTTTCCTGATAAAGCAAACATTGAACTAACAGAAAAAGTAACTTTTAAAACTACCTAATCACTTTGAAATTGGGCCTCCAAAGTGTTCTCCAGCCTTAAAGCGCCGAATTCTTTTTTTTTTTTTTGTAGTAGATTTTGCCATTGGCGGCCACTTGGTTACAATTTTCATTTTCAAATCAATTAGCGCTAATTAAACGCCATTTCGCAGAAGAGCTGGCAAAATGTAAAAGCTCATTGTAAACGGTACATTGAAAGAGTTTTTACATTTATGCAAAAACTAACCCAAGAACACCTGGCATCGAACGGTGGAAGGAGAACCGAAGACCCTGAACCATACGTTGGGTACCATCCAGAGATTCGCCCAGAACAGCCAGGAGTGGAGGTCCTTCGTTGCTGACCTACATGCCAACCGGCATAACGGGCAGTAAGTAAGTAAAAACACTGACTATGAGAGAAAGATAAAATCTGTATATAAAAACTTAAGAGTGAAAAAGCAATCTATACAGAGACACAAACTGGTATTTACAAACTTACACGGGAGTGTAGGAGTATGCCGCCCAAACATACACTGACTAAAATAGTATAAATCATTTGATTATAATTATATATATATATATATACCAGACAATGAGTATTTCGTAACGTCAAAAGCTGTAATGTTTCAAATTCCCGTCCTAGGATAAAACCAACTGAAGATCACAGGATGATGTTGATCACACGAAAAATACCTGTAGATTGGAAAATTAATGCATTTGAGTGTTTTTTTCATTACCCACCTGTTACAACTCCAAGAAGGTGAATGGGGGGGTGGTTGTGGTGATGAGGGAGGGGGGATGATGCATGGTGTGGTGGATGGGGGAGAGGGTGACTGGATACAACAAAGAAGATGGAAGAGGTGGAAGTTTCTAGTATACAACATGTCTACTTTGTGGTTAACTTATCACTGAATCAAT
>NW_027129192.1:7500-10000 GCF_037325665.1 Littorina saxatilis
ATTTGAGTGACTTATATACCCGACATTTTTATTTCTTATTTTTAGCACAGGTGTAGGAAAAATCATGAACCAAAATGTTATTTATTTTCTAATTTAACATTTTTTTTACAAATATGACCATGGTCTTTTAAACATACAGTGACATTAAACATTGTTATGTTAAAAAAAAGAAAAAAGAAAAAAAGCTTTTGTGCACAAATCAGAAAATACATTGTACATTTTACCTACAGGCCAAACAGTGTCTGTTGGCGGCAAAGGGCCCAGCAAGTTGCTATTTTTAGATCGATTAAAAGTTGTCAAGAACAGGCGCTTACATTTGGATGTGTCCACTGATAGTAGGTTTGGTTGTGATCAATCAGAATGATGTAGGAATAAAAATGTATGACAGTTTGGTATGATGACATGTAATTCAAATATGCTGAAATGTAATATTATACATGATATAATATTATTATGGCTGTTGCCATGACCATGAACCCCAAGAAAGGTTTAATGTTATGTAAAATCAAAATACCAAAATCAAGCACCTACTAATCTGATCTACGGTGCGGCTTGGACCTAATATGGATGGACACGCAACTCGCTCAGCCAGCCAGCGCTGCGAGACTTACAGCGGCCAACTTCGCCGCGGCGCGCTCACTGGCTCAGTATTGAACTTGCGTCAAGGCCGATGCGCGTAGATTCCCAGAATGTTTACTTTCGGTTAGATTCTTCGACAGCATTCGCAGAGGTGACTGCCGTATTGTGTACCGCAGTCAGAAGTAATTTATTACTTTTGGGAGTTTAGTAACGTGATATCAGTTTTCAATTGTTCGTTCACTTATATTGCTTTCAGATTTAACACACAAGAAACAGTAGCACGGTTTTCGTTGCGAAAATGTGCATTGGCAGTGCTACGCGATCGAATTGTGTATTATGTACACACGGTGTTCTTCTGGAAAAGACCGCGTCAGTCGTTCAGCCCGCGAGCGGTGGGATGGGGGGGGTTCACATGGTTTGTTTGTTTCAGAACCACACCCATATACACACATTTCACATGTAAACCATTTGTCCGCCCCCTGTCGATATTTATCGACTAAGTTCCTTGTTGAGTTTGTGTTACTGTTTGTCGATTTCTTACGTGAGCCTTGAAGGCTTCGCCTCTTGTTTTTGTTAGGCACTCCGCGAAAAAGGGCTGTCTTTGAAAACAAGATTGCATTGGATTTGTTACATACTATCATGTAATTTGTGTTGTTGTTGTTGTTGTTGTTGTTGTTGTTGTTGTTGTTGTTGTTGTTGTTGTTGTTGTTGTTGTTACACCCCCGGTATAGGGGTGTGTATAGGATTCGGTCGATGTGTTTGTTTGTTTGTTTGTGTGTTTGTGTTCGCATATAGATCTCAAGAATGAACGGACCGATCGTCACCAAACTTGGTGAACAGGTTCTATACATTCCTGAGACGGTCCTTACAAAAATTGGGACCAGTCAAACACACGGTTAGGGAGTTATTGGTGGATTGAGATTCTACAAGGACTTATAGAGGGACATATTAATGGTCAAAGGGAAATAACCTTCTCAGTTGGTGGCAGTGAGAATGGTAAGGACGGGGGTGTTTTTCCTACCTCGGAGGAATTTCTTCTTGTTGTTGTTTTTGTCGGTGGTGGTGGTGGTTGTGGTGGTTTTGATGTTGGACGTGACTGCACATAAAGGCTGTCCTGAATTGAGCTAAAAGTTGACACAGCGAGGACTTCGCGAAGTCTTTTTGTTATACCCAAAATGCCGTGCCAAAGCTTCGTGCAGCTAGCTTCTTGAAGTAGACTTTTGATATCAGGCGTTACACGTACTCCCGGGGCCACTTTGTGCAGACCAGGTCATTCCGTCTTTAGTAGGGGGCATAGTAGGTAGTGGGCTGCGTCCGTTAGCTCGGGACAGGCCCACTACTGAACACCGTCAAAGTGACTCAGCAGAGGTGCAGTGTCATCTTCCGAGGGTAGCCTACCGCAACGACCCGACATCCCTCCCTGGAGCGTCTGTAAAATCGACAAGTCTGGCAGCGGAACGAAATTCAGAGGTGGTTGGAGCAGTGAGTGCAGGGACGGGGCGGTGTGAGAGCACACCGGAACAAGGAACAGGTGTAAGGCCAAACAAACAAAAAGACCAAAAAAAAAGAGTATGTGCTTGAAGTGTTTATTTTGCATTGATGTGTTACATGTGGTTTTTTTTTCAATTCGTGTTTTTTATCATGTCAAGATATTGAAAATGTCAAAAGATTCATATGATTAAACGCCCCACAATGAAGTGTTTGGTAAACATCAAAAAAAAATGTATGCGCTTTCAATGGTGGAATATTGTTTGAGTGTCAAAATCATTTCTAACCCTTTCACATTGCTAAAAAGCAATGACACGGGGGATGTGATTTTGTGTGTTTTTCTCTCATCAGAACCGGTACCCTCTATAAAGTGAAAGAGTTGATGTCACGAACAATGTTGCATTTCAAAAAGTTGTTATTCCCAAAGCAATAT
>NW_027129192.1:12500-15723 GCF_037325665.1 Littorina saxatilis
GGATAGAATCTCAAAACCGGGGATCAGTTATGACTGAAACTCCTTAATGCCTGGCTAGCCGAAACCCGTAAACTGAGACATACAATCACAGCCCCCGAATTCCCCCACGTGTCCATCAGAATAGCTATATAGGACCTTATTTGCATTGATCGATGTTCTTTAACTATGTGAATGAATGCAAATGCGCTAGTACGCTGTCATACAGGAATCAAACAAAACTCCAAATGTAAGTTCCCTCCACTGTATTAATCAGTTATGACAGCATACACACAAATACACACAATCATGAACATAAAGGTTAGATACTCAAAAAATCCGGTACTCACAGTTTTGTAGCAAAACAACTAGAGATGACAATCTCGTACAATTGCGCTATCAAAACTCTCTACTCTTCAATCAGGTAAAGAAATACAACCAGTCCGTGACCTCATAGGCGCACGATATCTATTTTAAGTGTAACGACTCACGGCTCTTGTATAGTCAAAAATCACCGTCTACTCTGTCTACTAAATATTCTGTATCTCTTAAGTAATCAAGTTCTTGCAGACATATTTTAATTCTGGTCCTACACAGAATCACACAGCTTCTATAGCCGTACACTAGGAAATGTATTTACTACTAAATCATTTTACTGGCGACCTCGGTCTATGCAGTAACTATCGCCCAGTGACCTCTAGGGTCCAACTATACGGACACAAAATAACCGTGCTCTAGCGTCTATAAATCCCGTCGAATCTCCGCTAGGCGAGCCAATAGGTAAGATAATTACGGCGACTTCTCAGATCCTTGGTGCCGTCATCTGGTCACTACCTTCCTGTCTGACCGGTTATACGACGCACTGCACAACATAAATAGCGGACATCTTGTCTTAGATACCTGTCTGCTATGTTTAAAGTTACAGTGTTAGTCGATTCAACTTATGCGATAAACATTAACGATACTCAAATGCTTATTCCATTTACCTGTTGAGTGCTCTACTCGGGCTTCCTTTCTACCGGTCGATTCCCGTGACAACCCCTCCCTGTCGCTGGACAGTGGTTAAGTGTAACGCTATCTTCGTTGCGATGTACAAAGTCAACTCTCTCGGCCAGTGAGTTGAATTCACAGAACGTGCCATACAATTTTCTACGTCACGCTACTATCTCTGGTTAGCGCTCTAAAAGCGTGGAGGCTATCACTATAAACTTTACCTGTCAATGTTATTCGTGATTTCCTTCACAAACTATTAGAAAAAAATAGAATAAAAATGACATGTCAAAATATTATTGGACTCAGGAAATGACACATTCAATGCGTGACGTCATCAAATATTTATGAGAAAAAAAATGAATTGAAAAAACTACAAGCGAGGATATTATGTGGAAAAATGCATATGTAAAGTTTTGTAAACATCTGTCCGGTATGTTTATTATTATTTTTATAGTTACTCAGCACACACACAAACACACACACACACACACACACCACACACCACACACACACACACACACACACACACACACACACACACACACACACACACACACACACACACACACACACCTATTCTCAAACAGAAACAAGTCGCGTAAGGCGAAAATACAATATTTAGTCAAGTAGCTGTCGAACTCACAGAATGAAACTGAACGCAACGCAACGCAGCAAGACCGTATACTCGTAGCATCGTCACTCCACCGCCCGTGGCAAAGGCAGTGCCCGTGGAATTGACAAGAAGAGCGGGGTATTCGTTGCGCTAAGAAGGATAGCACGCTTTTCTGTACCTCTCTTCGTTTTAACTTTCTGAGCGTGTTTTTAATCCAAACATATCATATCTATATATTTTTGGAATCAGGAACCGACAAGGAATAAGATGAAAGTGTTTTTGAATTGATTTCGAAAAAAAAAATTGGATAATAATTTTTATATATTTAATTTTCAGAGCTTGTTTTTAATCCGAATATAACATATTTATATGTTTTTGGAATCAGCAAATGATGGAGAATAAGATAAACGTAAATTTGGATCGTTTTATAAATTTTTATTTTTTTTTACAATTTTCAGATTTTTAATGACCAAAGTCATTAATTAATTTTTAAGCCACCAAGCTGAAATGCAATACCGAACCCCGGGCTTCGTCGAAGATTACTTGACCAAAATTTCAACCAATTTGGTTGAAAAATGAGGGCGTGACAGTGCCGCCTCAACTTTCACGAAAAGCCGGATATGACGTCATGAAAGACATTTATCAAAAAAATGAAAAAAACGTTCGGGGATTTCATACCCAGGAACTCTCATGTCAAATTTCATAAAGATCGGTCCAGTAGTTTAGTCTGAATCGCTCTACACACACACACAGACAGACAGACAGACGCACATACACCACGACCCTCGTTTCGATTCCCCCTCGATGTTAAAATATTTAGTCAAAACTTGACTAAATATAAAAAAGCATGAAAGAAGGCGGTAACAGAGAGACAGAAACACTTCCATAGACAGACAAACAGACAGCAACAGAAACAGTAGCAAGCTATGCATACAGTCAACAGGTAAAAACAAGAAATGGTATAGGAATAGTTGTACAATAGTTGGAGAACTCAAAAAGACAAAAATGATGTTGTTTAGGCATATTAACTCATTGTCTCCCAGGTACGGATATATCTGTTCAGACTGTTAGCTTCAGTCGCTTCCTGTAACGTCGATCTAACGCCTGCATTCCAGCGTGTTGATACACAGTTACTACACAGTTCCTACAATTCTGAGTGACCTGCTGCAGCACAGCTGGTCTCGGCTAAAAAAAAAACTGGTCAACATAGGTGGGGTACAAAGTGTTAAGATACATTAAATATACTGCTTTGCTGTTTGGTTTGACCGGGGTGAACACAATTTAGGTTTCATTAGAAAAAACACTACTGAGCAGAAGTCGTCTTTACTCAAAGCCATGACAATTGTGCAATCACACTTTAAAAACGCTAACATGGCGGAAAACGATTTAAGAAATAAAAACCAAAGGTTCAACAGATTTTTAAAGTTTTCCTTTGATGATGATCTATCCGGATCATTCCGCAGACACGACGTGCGAGGGAATCATGGGAGCTAATTGTTGCGTCACTTCCTACCAACATTATTTCTCACGCAAACGGCTCTTTTGTGCCCCGCGAGATTGTTATGGATTAGAATGAAGTGTTCTTCCGAACATCAAGTTTATGTTTGAACATTTCCATTTTGTTTTTTATTTTGCTACCCC
>NW_027129193.1:0-1000 GCF_037325665.1 Littorina saxatilis
GCGAGACATTTAAAACAATACACAATATTCATCGTTTCTGTCGCGGCATGGAAATCAGACCGCGTTGAGTGTCTGTGTCTTTTAGGTTTAGCACAGTCGTTCGCATCGTGGAGCGAGATCTTTTATCATCCAGATTGTCAATCACCTGGTGCACTGCCTATACCACCGCTAATATTACGCAAGATCCTGTCACATTTGTCAAGAGAGAGCGAGAGAGTTCTTTCCATGTCTCTTATACTTGAGGCGTCTTCGCACATTTCATCTGGTGAATCAAAAGGAATGTCACAATTTGTGCTTAAGCTGCAATGTCCCTTACGTCCCTTACGGCGCACACTGTCACTGACTGTAGTGTTGATGTTTTTTGCACGCTTTTCATCACCTATGACACCACCGTGACCTGTTTTCCTGGCTCTACTGCGTGTCACCACGCCTGGCTGCGTCAAATTACTCATAACATTGTTCTTACAACGTATTTCACGTGCATGTGCGCTGGCTCCTCTAACAGTGTGTTTGTCGACTTGTTCACGCTGTTTGTCAGCAACAATGCCTTTACTAACTTTGCCATTTGGTTTAACTGTAGCGTCATCTTGGTTTCGTAAAGAAAGAGGTATTTCTGTTTCTCCTACATTGGTCTGTCCCTGTCTGAGGTTAGCACGATGTTGGTCCCGTCGTATTTGCGAAGGTGATTTTTTCTTCCACTGTGACAAGGCGGGTGTCATGGCGGCCTCATGGTCTGTAGCTGTCAGGCGAAGCGTGAACACAGCGTTTTGGCCTTTGCCAGAGACTTGCCATGATGTGACTGTTTTTCGCCAACAGAGTGGTCAGTAGGTCGCATGCTGCTGCTGGTAAACCGGCAACGTCCATAACTCGAGAAAGATAAAAATCTGATTGAAAGTGTGTTAAGAAGAGCCAAGAAGTGTATCCCAGGGTTGAAGACCTTGAGTTACGAAGAGCGTTTGAGAGTCTTGAAAGTTCCAAGCATGTGCTATAGGCGTATCCG
>NW_027129194.1:0-5000 GCF_037325665.1 Littorina saxatilis
AAAGATAACAAGTCGCGTAAGGCGAAAATACAACATTTAGTCAAGTAGCTGTCGAACTCACAGAATGAAACTGAACGCAATGCAATGTTTCAGCAAGACCGTAGCATCGTCAGTCGGCCACCGCTCATGGCGAAGGCAGTGAAATTGACAAGAAGAGCGGGGTAGTAGTTGCGCTGAGAAGGATAGCACGCTTTTCTGTACCTCTCTTCGTTTTAACTTTCTGAGCGTGTTTTTAATCCAAACATATCATATCTATATGTTTTTGGAATCAGGAACCGACAAGGAATAAGATGAAAGTGTTTTTAAATTGATTTCGAAAAAAATTTTTGATAATAATTTTTATATATTTAATTTTCAGAGCTTGTTTTTAATCCAAATATAACATATTTATATGTTTTTGGAATCAGCAAATGATGGAGAATAAGATGAACGTAAATTTGAATCGTTTTATAAAAATTATTTTTTTTTTACAATTTTCAGATTTTTAATGACCAAAGTCATTAATTAAATTTTAAGCCACCAAGCTGAAATGCAATACCGAAGTCCGGGCTTCGTCAAACATTACTTGACCAAAATTTCAACCAATTTGGTTAAAAAATGAGGGCGTGACAGTGCCGCCTCAACTTTCACGAAAAGCCGGATATGACGTCATCAAAGACATTTATCAAAAAAATGAACAAAATGTATAGGGATAGCATACCCAGGAACTTTCATGTCAAATTTCATAAAGATCGGTCCAGTAGTTTGGTCTGAATCGTTCTACACGCACGCACACACACACACACACACATACACCACGACCCTCGTCTCGATTCCCCCCTCGATGTTAAAACATTTAGTCATAACTTGACTAAATGTAAAAAGAAGAAAACAAAAGAAGAAAAAGAAGAAACACACACAAACAAAAACACTAACTAAGTCACTAACTAACTAGCAAACAAGCTAACGTACAATAACAACAAGTCGCGTAAGGCGAAAATACAACATTTAGTCAAGTAGCTGTCGAACTCACAGAATGAAACGGAACGCAATGCACTTTTTCAGCAAGACCGTATCACTCGTAGCATCGTCAGTCCACCGCTCATGGCAAAGGCAGTGAAATTGACAAGAAGAGCGGGGTAGTACTTGCGCTGAGAAGGATAGCACGCTTTTCTGTACCTCTCTTCGTTTTAACTTTCTGAGCGTGTTTTTAATCCAAACATATCATATCTATATGTTTTTGGAATCAGGAACCGACAAGGAATAAGATGAAAGTGTTTGTAAATTGATTCCGACAATTTAATGTTGATAATAATTTTGATATTTTTAATTTTCAGAGCTTGTTTTTAATCTAAATATAACATATTTATATGTTTTTGGAATCAGAAAATGATGGAAAATAAGATGAACGTAAATTTGAATCGTTTTATAAAAAAAAATAATTTTTTTTACAATTTTCAGATTTTTAATGACCAAAGTCATTAATTAATTTTTAAGCCTTCAAGCTGAAATGCAATACCGAAGTCCGGCCTTCGTCGAAGATTACTTGACCAAAATTTCAACCAATTTGGTTGAAAAATGAGAGCGTGACAGTGCCGCCTCAACTTTCACGAAAAGCCGGATATGATGTCATCAAAGACATTTATCCAAAAAAAGAAAAAATCTTTCGGGGATATCAATCCCAGAAACTCTCATGGAAAATTTCATAAAGATCGGTCCAGTAGTTTGGTCTGAATCGCTCTACACACACGCACGCACGCACGCACACACACACATACACCACGACCCTCGTTTCGATTCCCCCTCTATGTTAAAACATTTAGTCAAAACTTGACTAAATGTAAAAAAACAACCCCCACAATTACAATCAGATTTACAGGTGCAGTCTTGCTGGTGTAAAACGATCATGTAAACCCCAACACATCTATCCAGTTTTGCCAATGGAATAAGAGTATTCTTCCACTTATAGATATATGCATACAGAGAGGGGATGTTTCTGCTAATACCCATGCACATGGGCAAATATAAATTCCTTACTAAAATCCAACTCTGCACATTCGGTAATTAAGCTAATCTGATTCATTCGCTCGGCTTCCTGGTGAGTGGGCGAAAACTGAATTTCATGAAGATAAGTTTTGTGTGATATTTGTTTGTCTGTTCACTTAAAAGACCGTTGGGTCGACATATTTGTGAGTGTAACGTAATTTTGTCAAAAACAAACGTTCCAACAACTAACCTTTCTTGGTTTTTTTATTCTAAAGTTTGGAACGTTAGCAGTCTCTTTGTTTTCAGATGGATCAACTCAGCACAGGCAATAGCAAGGATGCTATTTATGTTGATGTTTTCACGAAGAAGGATGTAACATCGCTTGCACTTCTCTCGTGAGGGGTGCCGGTGAGTGACGAAGAGGTAGAGTTGGCGATGTGTGCCCTGGCTTGGTTTCTTTTTCTGCCTTTCGGTTTGTCTGTCTGCCTGTCTGTGTTCGTGTGTGTGTCTGTATGTCGATCTGCCTGTGTATCTGTCTCCGTCTCTCTCTTTCTTTGTGTCTGTATCTTTCTCGCTCCAGGCTCTGTCTCTCCTTCCGTCGTTTTCCCTCTTCTCTGCCTGTCTGTTTGGCTGTCTATGTCAGTCAGTCTGTCTCTCTGTCTCTGTCTCTGTCTCTCTCTCTCTCTTTCTCTCTCTCTCTTTCTCTCTCTCTGTCTCTCTCTCTCTCTTTCTCCCTCTCTGTCTCTCTCTCACTGTCTCTGTCTCCCTCTATGTCTGTCTGTCTCTCTTTCTCCCTCTCTGTCTCTCTCTCTCTCTCTCTCTCTTTCTCCCTCTCTGTCTCTCTCTCTCTTTGTCTCTATGTGCCAGTCTCTCTCTCTCTCTCTCTCTCTCTCTCTCTCTTTCTCCCTCTCTGTCTCTCTCTCTCTCTCTGTCTCTATGTGCCAGTCTCTCTCTCTCTCTCTCTCTCTCTTTCTCCCTCTCTGTCTCTCTCTCTCTCTGTGTCTCTATGTGCCAGTCTCTCTCTCTCTCTCTCTCTTTCTCCCTCTCTGTCTCTCTCTCTCTCTGTCTCTATGTGCCAGTCTCTCTCTCTCTCTCTCTCTTTCTCCCTCTCTGTCTCTCTCTCTCTCTCTGTCTCTATGTGCCAGTCTCTCTCTCTCTCTCTCTCTCTCTCTCTCTCTCTCTCTCTTTCTCCCTCTCTGTCTCTCTCTCTCTCTGTCTCTATGTGCCAGTCTCTCTCTCTCTCTCTGTCTCTATGTGCCAGTCTCTCTCTCTCTCTCTCTCTCTCTCTCTCTCTCTCTCTCTCTCTCTTTCTCTCTCTCTGTCTCTCTCTCTCTCTGTCTCTATGTGCCAGTCTCTCTCTCTCTCTCTCTCTCACACACACACACACACACACACACACACACACGTGACTACACACACGCTCTTCCCACTCTCCGCCTCTCTTAATGAGCACTGTCGGGAGGACACCTATAGTCTCCACGAAGGCTCGCATTTAGTCTTTACGCGAGAATAAATCTGCCAGGTGTCGACAACGGTTAACGTGCTCGGAGGCTCACTGACCCGGACTGACACAGACAGACAAAAGGAAACAGACTGACACTTTTACACAGGTATGCATGTTGACATTAAAGTCACAGAAAAACACACAGGGACACCGAAAGATGCGAACAGTTATTCGGTTGGATGCAAGCACTAAGAAAGGCTCATTTTCTTCCTTTGACTTACTGGATATTTTTTGGCGGGACAGTAGGATTTTTGGTTTATCTCTCAGTCCGTCCATCGGTGGGTCTTGCAGATATAAAAACAAGTCGCGTAGGCGAAAATACAATATTTAGTCAAGTAGCTGTCGAACTCACAGAATGAAACGCAATGCCATTTTACTCGTAGCATCGTCAGGCCACCGCTCATGGCAAAGGCAGTGAAATTGACAAGAAGAGCGGGGTAGTAGTTGCGCTAAGAAGGATAGCACGCTTTTCTGTACCTCTCTTTGTTTTAACTTTGTGAGCGTGTTTTTAATCCAAACATATCATATCTATATGTTTTTGGAATCAGGAACCGACAAGGAATAAGTTGAAAGTGTTTTTAAATTGATTTGGACAATTTAATTTTGATAATAAGTTTTATATATTTAATTTTCAGAGCTTGTTTTTAATCCGAATATAACATATTTATATGTTTTTGGAATCAGCAAATGATGGACAATAAGATAAACGTAAATTTGGATCGTTTTATAAATTTTATTTTTTTTTACAATTTTCAGATTTTTAATGACCAAAGTCATTAATTAATTTTTAAGCCACCAAGGTGAAATGCAATAACGAACCCCGGGCTTCGTCGAAGATTACTTGACCAAAATTTCAACCAATTTGGTTGAAAAATGAGAGCGTGACAGTGCCGCCTCAACTTTCACGAAAAGCCGGATATGACGTCATCAAAGACATTTATCAAAAAAATGAAAAAAACGTATGGGGATATCAATCCCAGGAACTCTCATGTCAAATTTCATAAAGATCGGTCTAGTAGTTTGGTCTGAATCGCTCTACACGCACGCACGCACGCACACACACACACACACACATACACCACGACCCTCGTTTCGATTCCCCCTCGATGTTAAAATATTTAGTCAAAACTTGACTAAATATAACAAGTCGCGTAAGGCGAAAATACAATATTTAGTCAAGTAGCTGTCGAACTCACAGAATGAAACTGAACGCAATGCCATTTTACTCGTAGCATCGTCAGGCCACCGCTCATGGCAAAGGCAGTGAAATTGACAAGAAGAGCGGGGTAGTAGTTGCGCTAAGAAGGATAGCACGCTTTTCTGTACCTCTCTTTGTTTTAACTTTCTGAGCGTGTTTTTAATCCAAACATATCATATTTATATGTTTTTGGAATCAGGAACCGACAAGGAATAAGATGAAAGTGTTTTTAAATTGATTTGGACAATTTAATTTTGATAATAATTTTTATATATTTAATTTTCAGAGCTTGTTTTTAATCCGAATATAACATATTTATATGTTTTTGGAATC
>NW_027129194.1:7500-17500 GCF_037325665.1 Littorina saxatilis
TTATTCCAAGTCACACGGGTATTTTGGTGGACATTTTTATCTATGCCTATACAATTTTGCCAGGAAAGACCCTTTTGTCAATCGTGAGATCTTTAACGTGCACACCCCAATGTAGTGTACACGAAGGGACCTCGGTTTTTCGTCTCATCCGAAAGACTAGCACTTGAACCCACCACCTAGGTTAGGAAAGGGGGAAGAAAATTGCTAACGCCCTGACCCAGGGTCGAACTCGCAACCTCTCGCTTCCGAGCGCAAGTGCGTTACCACTCGGCCACCCAGTCGTTACCACTCGGCCACCCAGTGCGTTACCACTCGGCCACCCAGCTCCAACACAACAATGGCTACATAGTAAGAAGTCTAGAATTGGCATTCGTGCGCATATTCGTGCGCATTGCGAGTATTTTTCGTTCACACTCTTTTGTTGTAGAAAGCACAAGTCTGTCACGTTGCCACAGTCTAAGAGAACCAGCAAAGCGACTGATATTATTTTTCTTTAAAGACACTCTCCTTCTCGTGGAAACAGTCAGGGTCACCGGATCAGATGTGGCCAGGGATAATGGGATAAGACCATTTCTTCACTTGGCCACATACCAAAAAACATCCACCATAGCAGTGCTGAAAGTCCACGAAATGGGGCACTGACCTTTGGCTAGTACTTCTCATAGGGTACTAGCCAGAAAGCTTTTTTTAATTTTTCTTTTACTCGCCAAACCAACCATTTGTTTCAGCAACTTTACTCGTATTTGGCGAGTAGATTTACATTTCTACTCACCATTTACATGTTTCTACTCGCCATGTCGAGTAAAATACTCGCCACTTTCAGGCCTGCATAGCGACTTGCTGTGGTAAGTTGGAACTTTCTTATAGATTAATTTCTTAAAAACCGTTCCAGTGGCTTTTACAATGTTTATTCACTACAAATTCCCAATGTGCGTTGAGCGCATCTAGTCTATTCATTTATAGTATGTCACCAAGCCGAGGGATGGTCTTATCTCATGTAAAACTATGGCTCGATCTGAGACAGTGGGCAGGCCTGCTTTCACAAGAATGACGAGACTGACTTTAAAATCAAGAGCGTTGCTGATCTGGTGCAGAGAGGGATTATTTTGCTGAGTTAATGTTACATGTTCACGTGTGTCATTTTGCGAATCTAATTGATCAAATTATTCCCACTGAGTGCAGAAATAATCCAGCTTATGCATATTTGTGTATGTTTTCCAGTAGAGAGATACTCTTACCTATACATTAGGATGGCGAGATCTGTGGTAGTTTACAAGGCGGTTTACACGGCGAGAATGGTTTCTTTAAATAGTGTCATGATTGTCCTGCATAACGAGGTGTTCATCAAGCAAACATAATAAATAAATAAATAAATAAATGAATAAATAAATAAATAAATAAATGAAGAAATGAAGAAATGAAGAAATGAAAAAATACATATATAAATAAATAGATTAATCAACCAATCAACCAATCAACCAATCAATCAACCAATTAACCAATCAACCAATACATCAATCAATCAATACATACTACAAAATGAACCAATAATAAATAAGCCTACATGAATGAATAAATAACAAAATAAGAATATAAATACATATAAATAAATAAATACAACATAATAAATAAATCAGTAAATAGATCAATAAATAAATAAATAAATGAATACATAAATACAGAAATTAATAAATAAATACATAAATACAATAATAAATAATACATAAATAAAAAAATAAAAAAATAAATAATTAAATAATGTCATATTTTTAGTCACCAACATTGACGAATCTATGAAGTTAACCACTACTGTCTGAATGAATACGTTAGTAGTTTGCATGATCGTTACTTGTTTACCAGAGTTGATTGCCCCCGGTTTGCTATGTTACGCATCATAATACACTGCCCATGCAAATCTTGAGGGTGGTGTTGGTATGTGGTTGTACAATAATATTGTTCAATGCGTAGGGGGAAAGTACAATTATATATGTGTTATTTTGACAATGCACATAATTCCATGATTAACGTTATCTGTATTTATTAATTTATTTATCTATCTATCTATCTATCTATCTATCTATCTATCTATCTATCTATCTATCTATCTATCTATCTATCTATCTATCTATCTATCTATCTATCTATCTATATATCTGTCTATCTATCTATCTATCTATCTATCTATATAGCTATCTACTAGATGATTACCCGCTTCGCCGGGTACCGGCTTCGCCGGGATGATCGCGAGACGGAGTATGCAGAAGTAGAGCCGAATACCCGCACTGTACGCCGGCTTCGCCGGGTACCCGCGATTGACGCCACACGAAGGAAGGGAGATAAACGCGCAAAACACTGGAGAAGATAAGGAAGAGTTACTGGAAATGGATCTACAGAAAAACAAATATCGGTTCAGCGCTGCGCGCTGAGAGCACGGATTGAAAATTTTCATCGACCAGATTGTGTCCGGGGTCTACCTGAATATGCCCACCAAATTTAAAGCAGATCCATCGAGAACTTCGGCCGTGCATCGCGAAGAGAGACAGACAGACAGACAGACAGACAGACACACACACACAAGCCGTATATAGATATAGATCTATCTATCTATCTATCTATCTATCTATCTATCTATCTATCTATGTAACTATCTATCTATCTATCTATATATATATATCTATCTATCTATATATCTATCTATATATCTAACTATCTATTTATCTATCTATCTATCTATCTATCTATTTATCAATCTATCTATATATGGCTCTTCGTGGTCGGCTGGGCGTTAAACAAACACATACACAAACAAACACATCTATCTATCTATGTATTTATTTTAAAGGCACAGTAAGCCTCCCGTAAACCATCACAGAGCTCCCCGAGCGTCTAAATACAGTACAAGCATACTTCCATTTGAACGCTCACCGAACGGGAACATCCTGGCTGCTTTCTGTCGAGCGTGAGACATTTTCAAAGAATTTATTTTCGTAGACTTGTTCCGTTAACAACAACGGCGCCTCGTTTTTGCGCTAGACCTAACTTTTAAAATCTAAATAATAAATTGACAGCTTGTTACACAAACATTCTTTAATCATAAAAGAATTCGTTTTTCATCAAGACAAGATCAGAACAATTCGAAGTTGTGAAAGTTTAAAAAAAGAAAAGCCCGGAAGCAGGGTCACGCAAGGGTCGTAGCAGACGACGGCCGGTTTATCAGTGCAAATCGCCGTTCCTCTCAACAGTCAAAAGCCATCGCTAGAGTTCTTGTGAACCACAGCCGTTGTTTCGTGCATAAAAAAAACGTGCTATTGTAGATAAGCTCACGTCGAGTCGCATTCAAATGACTAACTATGACGACTGCATTGTGAAAAGGGAAAACTGGATCACACGGGTTCACGATGCCTCAGGGGTAAGATAAACCACGAAAAAATAAATTCTTTGAAAATTGTTCGCTCTTTACGGAGGGCACCTAGGATGTTCTCAATTGGTGAGTGTTTAAATGAAATGGTGTTTGTACTGTGTGTAAAAGCCTGACCGTATCTGTGATGGTTTACGGGAGGCTTACTCTGCCTTTAAGAGAAAAACCAAAGAATGACTAGTTGTGAATTATTGTAAAGCAAGCCTATTTGTTTAATTCAACTTAGTTTCCAATGTTTAAAACTTGTTTTAGCTCTTGATGCCGTGCTGGAAAATATTGTGTACACTGTTGATCTTAAAAACCGGACATAAAAACTACCACCACGAAAATTCGGGCGTTAGAAAAACAAGACCTATAGGTAAATATGTATAGCTAATAGACCCTCTCACTTACTAGTCGTATTTCTGTATAATCCAAAATTTTAACCGTATGAAATTTGAAAGTATCAGAAAGAAAATTGGTAACTATAGCCAAAACCATACTCGCAAATATTTAGTTTGATAGCTTTTCACCCACACATTTAACGCAATCATGCAGTACTTTATTTTCTTTTTTTTCTGCGTCCCATGATGAGCGGACAATCCTACGTATACTCGTGTTTCTGCATAAGCGGTTTGTTAGTGGTTTTTTTTTTTAACGTGTACATGTTTGTTTTTATCCCGTCATATATGTCAGCCATAGTCCGTTGTCGGTGGATGCAAGCTTGGTATCTTCGTGTTTCTAAACTCACCAAACTCTGATATCATTTACATGAGCTTGTCCATGCGTAATTGGCCTTGCGCTTGCGTATACACACAAAGGTGAATACCGCACGGGATTCGGACACTCAACCTTACACATGGGAGGCCGACGCGATACAAAAATGCCCGTAATTATGTAAATGAGCTTACAAGACAACTGTTTTAAAGTGCTTTCTGCTTGGACGTGTTCAGCGTGACAATTAACTATACAGATGATGAGCATTGGAGGTCATTTGACAGTTAATTCAGACAAAACAACAACATCAACAACAAAGATTGATTTCGTGGCATTAAAAACAACAACATTTTCAACAACACACATCTTTGCACAAAAGAACGTTATGCTGTTTTGTGTTTTTTACTGTTATTCTACAAATGACACCGTATGATATATGTCTTCACAAAAAAAGGTTTAGTAAACAGAAACAAAATGTCAGACAAGTATCAATAGCACAATACTGTCAACGTACGTCGTTTTAATGTGCCGAGTCTTTACCAAAAACGTTCACGCGCACTGTTATCGGTGGTTTATTTTTATAGTAGATTATTATAACTATCTCTCAGAACACTGATTCAGCATTCTCAATCTGCATAACACAGAGTTGTTGTCTCCACGCCAAAAATACTGATCTTTTGAATTGATCTGATCACCATAGCATAGCACTGTGGATAATTCTTACATATCCAACACAGAACTATCTCTCCTGAACAGACGGGAAACGGATTCCAAACTAAGCACTTCCAGACGACAACGAAGCTAAATCCGCAGAGGTCAACTCCGAAGTGAGGTCCATCCCCCCATCCACCATTCTGGTTTTGGTGTTGGGCAGTCTGTGTTCCTTTTTCCACTTCATTCGTCGGTTTTGAAACCAGATCTTGATTTGGCGCTCAGTCAGGCAGAGCGTATGCGCGATCTCGATCCTGCGCCTGCGCGTGAGGTAGCGGTTGAAGTGGAACTCTTTTTCCAGCTCCAGGATTTGATGGCGTGTGTAAGCCGTCCGGTTCCGCTTGCAGTCGTTCAGGTAGGAAGCGTTACCTGCTAGACATAAATTAAAATAGAAATCAGAAAAAAATGGACTGGCAAATTTATTAAAAGCTAAAGGAATACATGCTATTTGGTAATGGAAATGGAAATACAGTAATTAGAGGAACACATAAACACACAATAAAACAACCATGTGAAATAATAGAAAAGTCAATAAGAAGATCTTAAATGAATCAATACATTAATAAATCAATCGATAAATAAATGACTAAATCAATCAATCAATCAATCAATCAATCAATCAATCAATCAGTCAATCAATCAATCAATAGATCAATCAGTAAAGACCAAAGGAAAGACAGAAAGAAAGAAAGCCGGAAAAAAGACGGAAAGGAAGAAAGAAAGAAAGAGAGAAAGAAAATAAAGAAGGAAAGAAAGACAGACAGAAAGAAAGAAGTCACTATATAATTGCATTAATGAAGAAATCAACCAAACAAAATAAATCATAAACACACAATGCACATTAAAAACTATGATAACGGGATTGGAATAATTAAAGTATTATAACTGAGAGTTATAATCATGGCTATTATGTTCGAAAGTCGTTTACTACTGACTTTATAAATCATATGGAACGTGTACAGTACATAGTTAACACACGAATATGAACAGGAATATAATAAAACATAAAATAAAACAACAATAACCAAACAAACAATTTCGAAACATGAACAAAAAACGATACAAGAAGAAAACAGATTTTGTTTAAATCGTTCTGTGAAAGTCTAATCTCAAAATTGTGTTCAGTAGTATCAGTTGATAAAACTGACACACTTACATCACTTTAATCACATACAACTATATAATATACGTCACTTAATCTGATTCATAATTTTGGGAAGATCTGCACAAACTCGCACGATCTAAAAGCTGAGTCAATAGGTTAAGTGATTTGATTTTTATAACATTTATTCTGATAACTAAATAATCTGACAATGTAATCACTTATTCATTCAATAATTTCTTATTTTAATATTTTCTTAATAATGTTTACTTTTAGCTACATTGCTTATGTGGATTCAATTTTAGTCACCGTAAATATATTTTAGCAACGTTTGTGCACAATTGTCCCCCTCACAACAACGTTTCATTGCAGAAACTGGCAAACCGGTGTAACACGAGAAAATTACTCCCATGATCGAGATATTTACTCCGGAGTAAAAATTTCGTACGAAAATGTTACTCCCTTTACAAAAATAATGCTCCCACATAACACGAGAAAATTACACCCCACGACAGGTGTGTTCCGAGTAAACATTTCGTACGAAAATGTTACTCCCCTGACGAATAAATAACGAATAAATTAATCCACACAAACACCAGCAATTTACTGCCCACGCCAGGCGTACGCACATTTTACTCCCCTGTCCTCTGTTTGTTTTGGTGGTGGAAGGGGTGGAGGGAGGGTAGCGCGACATTCGTTTGCGCGAGATCACATATTAGGGAGGTTTAGATATTGCGTCACGTACCCCGACCTCACCTATCCCTATCGAGATAAGTCACGCAGAGGAATGTTGTAAAAACTGCTCGTTAGATACCACGTCACGTATCAAAGTAGGGCAAAACTCCTTTCGAACATCATGCATTTCGTGCTTTAGAAAATCGTGGACAGCGCACTAAAGTCTGCAACAATACTATACCCAATGTTGAAACTGCTGCTGTCATTGTGTGGGTGTCGCTGTGTGCTGCACGTGGAAGTTATGTTCCACTGACCCAGATCATACCGAGTGTTAACCAGCAGGTAAAGTCAATGTTTTTGTTTTGATTTTTTAAGGAAACAGAAAAGAAAAGTAGGGCAATCGAACTTCGAGCGTTGGCTTGTGTTCGTTCTGGGTCACTGGCCACCACGCTTTCACCCGAGCTTATAAGAGTGTGTGTTTGTGTGTAAGTGGGCGTCGTTGTGTTTCTGACTGTCGTGTGCGTGTGCGAATGTGTGTATGTGTGTATATGTGTGTGTGTTGTGTATATGTGTGTGTGTTTGTATGTCTGTCTGCTTGTCTGTCTGTCTATCTGTGTAAATGGGCGACGCCATGTGTGTGCGAGTGTGTTTGTGTGCGTATGTGTGTGTATGTGTGTATGTGTGTGTGTCTGTGTGTCTGTGTGTGTGTGTGTGTGTGTGTGTGTGTGTGTGTGTGGGGGGGGGGGGGGGGGTGTGCGTGTGTGCGTGCGTACGCGCATGCCTTTATGTGTGTACCCAAACCTGGCCTTCAATTCAAATGAATTGGACGGAACATTACTTTAGGGTCGTTTACAAAGTCTTTATGAAACAAAACATTCTTGCTAGGCAGTTTTACAAACTGAACTAAACAACACCCTCCCCCCCTCCCACCACACACACATATGATACACGTGTGCATTGGGTTACCTAGCAGACTTGATCTGTTCCTGGGAAAAGGTTACTGTTATGCTGAATGTTCAGTCTTTTTAAACATACGCTTCCTCGCGCAAGGTACTTGCTTCCTCTGAGTATTTTGGTCGAGAATACATGTCTAAATTTAACTTGGGTCGTCCTTGCGTGCTTCATGGTTTGCTGTGATATCGCAGAGCCGTTGGAACGGGTCACCCGATTTATTTAATTTTAGTCAAGCAACAACCACACAACTAAAACATGTGGTTTATGAGCCAGGATATAGGAAAATTCTGTAAGGGGAGGTCTCATACTTTATTTGAATGGTTAATATTCAGATTTTGAAGTAATATGAGATACGTTGCCTTCACGTATAATTTTATACGTGATCACGCCCGTATCAGAAGCACGCACAGCGATCGACAGTGGAAATACCCGCAGTGATAGGGGTGTCGTATGCACGTAACGTGGTATCTAACGCTCATAAGTTGTCAAAAAGAAGGTCACAGTGTTCACGTATTATCGAGACACCGACACATTTACACTAAAATCCATTCTAGGGGAGCTTTTCCATTATTTTTTTCTACCGGAGGGATTGAATTCATTCCACTGAACAGATTTAACTACACAATACATTTGAACGAGCGGTATTTTGCTTTCAGTGTCTGCTTTTCGAAGTGAATCGAGGCGTGCACGATAGGCCCACAGAAGCATACGTGACGTAAGTCTCAGCGCCTTGTCGTTCGTGGGGTCATGCTCTTGACAAATCGGCGACTACGATGTATACAAACCAGAATTATGAAATATGGACTGAAGCGTGAAGGAAAGATTCCAGAAAATATTGAGCATCCTTACACCCTTCTCGGAAGGTTGGACTTGATAACATCTGACATACGTTGCGCTGACGTATGGAAGGGTTTGCTACGTGAACACGTACCTAATCACCACACCCGCATGTGAGATACGTGTCATGGTAGGTGACGTAGCTGATAGGTGACGCAGTTTCTAAACCTCCTTAATAGCATTATCCCTTCGCCCGCATCCCGTTTTTGCGTACCGTGATTTGTACTGGAAGTTCACATTTGGGGAGTAACATTTCGTGGAGGGAGTAATTGTTTCGTTCCTTGGGGGGTTCTTTTCTCGTACGACAAGTGTACTCGGAGTTAACATGTCGTACGAAAGTTTTACTTCGGAGTCACTTTTTCGTGGAGTAAAAATGTCGTGTTACACCGGCAACCCACTCAGTTCAAGGGAATATGAGTGCACATTTTGTTCACAACAACCACACAATAAACAACTCGGCCCACCCACAGCTGTGACGGTAATATTATGCGGGAGAACAATGCCAATGGAGTCTGCTGTCACCGTATGCACATCACGTCAAGTGCAGAATGACGCGTTGGTCACAACTTGCAGAGTGGGTCGTGTTGGTATTAGCTTGAGGTATGGCGTTCGTGTCAGAGAAAGTGACGACAAACGTGACGACAAGGCTTACGCCATAAGTATTGAGTAGGTCACGGGCGGTGCATTGTGATTAGTAGAAAGAACAAAAACCCTAAAGAACGAAAGTAAATACAGAGAGAGAGAGAGAGAGAGAGAGAGAGAGAGAGAGAGAGAGAGAGAGAGAGAGAGAGAGAGAGAGAGAGAGAGAGAGAGAGAGAGATGGTTTAATTGTATAACCAGTGGTTTGGTTTTTACAATGATAAAACAAGTCGCGTAAGGCGAAAATACAATATTTAGTCAAGTAGCTGTCGAACTCACAGAATAAAACTGAACGCAATGCCATTTTTCAGCAAGACCGTATACTCGTAGCATCGTCAGTCCACCGCTCATGGCAAAGGCAGTGAAATTGACAAGAAGAGCGGGGTAGTAGTTGCGCTAAGAAGGATAGCACGCTTTTCTGTACCTCTCTTTGTTTTAACTTTCTGAGCGTGTTTTTAATCCAAACATATCATATCTATATGTTTTTGGAATCAGGAACCGACAAGGAATAAGATGAAAGTGTTTTTAAATTGATTTCAACAATTTAATTTTGATAATAAATTTTATATATTTAATTTTCAGAGCTTGTTTTTAATCCGAATATAACATATTTATATGTTTTTGGAATCAGCAAATGATGGAGAATACGATAAACGTAAATTTGGATCGTTTTATAAATTTTTATTTTTTTTTACATTTTTCAGATTTTTAATGACCAAAGTCATTAATTAATTTTTAAGCCACCAAGCTGAAATGCAATACCGAAGTCCGGGCTTCGTCGAAGATTACTTGACCAAAATTTGAACCAATTTGGTTGAAAAATGAGGGCGTGACAGTGCCGCCTCAACTTTCACGAAAAGCCGGATATGACGTCATCAAAGACATTTATCAAAAAAATGAAAAAAACGTTCGGGGATTTC
Source organism: Littorina saxatilis (assembly GCF_037325665.1). Classification (NCBI taxonomy): domain Eukaryota; kingdom Metazoa; phylum Mollusca; class Gastropoda; order Littorinimorpha; family Littorinidae; genus Littorina; species Littorina saxatilis. The sequence continues at coordinate 17,453 of NW_027129194.1, forward strand.
ATACCCAGGAACTCTCATGTCAAATTTCATAAAGATCGGTCCAGTAGT
>NW_027129194.1:22500-57500 GCF_037325665.1 Littorina saxatilis
TCTCACTGCCAACCAATGTAGCTCAGTCGGTCGCGCCCTGGATTTGTATCCAGTTGGCCGCTGTCAGCGTGAGTTCGTCCCCACGTTCGGCGAGAGATTTATTTCTCAGAGTCAACTTTGTGTGCAGACTCTCCTCGGTGTCCGAACACCCCCGTGTGTACACGCAAGCACAAGACCAAGTGCGCACGAAACAGATCCTGTAATCCATGTCAGAGTTCGGTGGGTTATAGAAACACGAAAATACCCAGCATGCTTCCTCCGAAAGCGGCGTATGGCTGCCTAAATGGCGGGGTAAAAACGGTCATACATGTAAAAGCCGTGGGAGTTTCAGCCCATGAACCGGAACAGACAAACTGCCAACCAATCAGACCCAGCGGCTGGCTCCCTCCCTCTTGGGTAGCACCCGCTTTCGCTTCGTGCACCTCAACCCAGGATGCTTATATTTTGTATTAATGTGTGTCCAAATGGCCGGCTAAATATCGTGTTCCTAGTAAAAAGCCTGAACAATTCTGTTTCGCATACATGGTCGTTGACATTGAAACGAAGGTCCCTTTAAGCCTGTCTCTGTTTACACACAAGCCATGGTATCTCATCCCGCATCCGTCATCATGATTTGTCCCAACTCTGTCTGTCTCAGGGCAAGGACACAACAAGGCGCGAGGCTGGGGAGATTGGGTAATGGTGAAGGTTTGCATGGGTGTGGCGGATACTGCTACGGTAAGGAAAGGGAGATATTGTGTGTGGTGTGTGTGTGTGTGTGTGTGTGTGTGTGTGTGTGTGTGATTGTGTGCGTGCGTGCGTGCGTGCGTGTGTGCCGGTGTGTGTGTGTATGTGTGTGTGTGTGTGTGCTTGCGTGCGTGCGTGCGTGCGTGCGAGTGTGCTCGAGTGCGTGCGTGCGTGCGTTTGCGTGTGCATGTGCGTGTGTGTGTCTTACATTGTTAGAGTTGTAAAACGACAGACGATTCTGAGCATAAGGGCACGCCTTCCACGAATCGTCAAAAGTCCGGTATTAGAGAAACAGCTCATTAGCAATAAACACTGAACAGAACATTAAAAATAAGCACAACATCGCATGACATAGTGTCAGCAACTTATCGTACTAAACTCGGCTGATCCTGCCAGAAAGTAATTTCCAGTAGCCTTGGTATAAGTGTGTTTATTAGTGTTTTTAACATAAGCTGTCACTTGGGGTTAAACACGGCTATTGAATTATAAAAAGACACAACAGGAAAACCATAGGGTAGGATACTCAAGCCAAGGGCTTTTGACGATTACCTCGCCGGCGTTTTGCAAGCGAGCCACACGATCTCGAGATAAATTCATTATCCGTTTCATAAGTGTTTGTCTGTCGGTCTAATTCAGAGACCTTTGGGTCGACGTACTAGTAACTGTAACGTTTTGTTTTGGCAATAATAAACGTGCCCATTACCTACCTTTCTTGTTTTTGTTTTTTGTCAAGCCAAGGGCGATACTTAAGCCAAAAAAAAAAATAGGTGTGGTTACGGTAACATAGCCCCAAAAAATAGGGTAGGAAGGTAGGCAAACACTTTATTTTTTTTAAACTTTTTTTTCTAATGTGTACAAATTAAACCTACTTGACAGGGAAATAAGTGTGCGACTCGAGCGCTTTCGCTTTCATTGCGTTTTCTGCACTTGGGTGTTTTTTTTTGGGGTTGTTTTTTTGACAAATGTAATAAAAAGTTATAGGGTCGGCCCCTAAAAATAGGGTAGGTCGGGTTACCGTAACCACACCTATTTTTTTTTTAGGTCTTACGATAATAACGGGGGAAAACTAAATAAGCTTTTATAGTGGGGATCCTTTTAACCTTCACATACAACAGATTATTTTTAAAGGCGAGACTAATTTACATGTGTTTGTGTGTGTTTTTAGAGTTACAAAGCTCTACACATTGACAGCTTCCGTGGTCATAGGTAGGATGGTTGGTTAGTGTTTCTTAATAATTATGGTCTCTTTAACATATATTTATATCCAAGACTGATGCAAGTTTGTTTCCTTTCGGTTATGAGTAGACAATAATACATTAACATTTCTAATAATAAATTCAACAAAAGTAGGCAACAAGCAGGGCTGGACCTAGTGTATTATAAAGGGGAAGCGTTCCTAAATGAGGCATGCAGGGATATAACAAGTTTTGGGGGTCCCCCTTGATGCTGTTCACTCAGCATTTTGGCATAGATATTTGGGGTCTCTCCTTGATAAAAAAAAAGGAAAAAAAAGAAAAGAAAAAAAACAGAAACAAAAGAAAAAGGTTACATTTGCCAGGTCAAGAACAGAAGAATGGCCACGAAGGAGCAGCCCTGGAGCATATTTTCAAAGACGCGTGGTATAAGTACTCCATCATGACGGGATGGTGGACACCCTTGTCAAATGTCCACTACACTCGGTCAGTGTCACAATACTCTCACCTACCTGTACCTGTCCTCTCGTGTTGTCGGTCAGTGCTCTACTTTTTGAACCTCAGGCCTGTCTGTGTGGTTGCATTGTTTGAGGAGGTAGAGGGATGGAGGGGAGGTGGTGGGGAGGGATGGGGATTGGGGGATGAGGGTGTTGTCAGGGTTGGACACTTGTTGTACTTGTCGCATTTTTTGTTGCGACACAGCAGTCGTATTTTACGACAACCTGCGACAAAGTACTGTGTAACACATTCACACACGCACGCACGCACGCACGCACGCACGCACGCACACACACACACACATGCACGCAAGTACGCACGCGCGCTAGCTAGCACTCACGCACGCACACACACACACACACACACACACACACACACAGACACACACACACAAAACCGGAGAATGTCTGGTTTGTATCATCCAAAGACAATATTTGCGGGCAGTCTCATAGTTATATATATATAACGCATAATAACGCTTTTACCCAAATCTGTATTCTGTGATTTACACGATCTCGTTGCAAGCGATCACATACCCATATATACACTACCACAGAATAGCAGAATAGCAGAAAGAACGAAACAATGAAAGCCTGCGAGGCTTTTACAAGCAATAACATCATCATCCCACTTGGACTAATACCAACATTCAGTGACAGTCTGGCTGCTTTGTGTTCAAAGTGTTAAGTTTGTTTGATGAATAAATTATGTCAGCGACTGACGCCTATGTCAACCTGTGATATTCAGGAACAACATCATACTCACATGAGGGACTGAGAGCGCTGTACGAAATAAGATTCTTGTAATAAGATCAGGGAAACAAAGGGACGTAAGCAATCTTGTTATTTGCGTACAGGATTCACTTTATACAGCATACCGTGAGAAAAAAAAGAAGAAAACAAGTCGCGAAATTACTACATTTAGTCAATCTGTGGAACTCACAGAATGAAACTGAACGTAGTCCGCCGCTAGTGCAAAAGGCAGTGAAAGTGACGAGCCTGTTTGGCGCGGTAGCGATTGCGCTGTGCTTCATAACACGCTTTACTGTACCTCTCTTCGTTTTAACTTTCTGAGCGTGTTTTTAATCCAAACATATCATATCTATATGTTTTTGGAATCAGGAACCGACAAGGAATAAGATGAAATAGTTTTTAAAACGATTTCGGAAATTTAATTTTGATCATAATTTTGATATTTTTAATTTTCAGAGCTTGTTTTTAATCCAAATATAACATATGTATATGTTTTTGGAATCAGAAAATGACGCAGACTAAGATGAAATTGTTTTTGGATCGTTTAATAAATTTTGTTTTTAATTACAAGTTTCCGATGTTTAATGACCAAACTTACTCATTAGTTTTTAAGCCACCAAGCTGAAATGCAATACCAAACCCCAACCCTTGTCGAAGATTGCTTTGCCAAAATTTCAATCATGTTAATAGAAAAATGAGGGTGTGACAGTGCCGCCTCAACTTTTACAAAAAGCCGGATATGACGTCATCAAAGGTATTTATCAAAAAAATGAAAAAAACGTCCGGGGATATCATACCCAGGAACTCTCATGTCAAATTTCATAACGATCGGCCCAGTAGTTTAGTCTGAATCGCTCTACACACACACACACAGAGACAGAAAGACACACACACACACACACACACACACACACACACACACATACACCACGACCCTCGTCTCGATTCCCCCCTCTATGTTAAAACATTTAGTCAAAACTTGACTAAATGTAAAAAAGACTTAGCGAGAGTTTTTGCGGAACAAATATTCTGACATCGAGAAAATAATACGCTTGAAATAAACAAACAACTTTCACCCTTTAAATATGACAAACTCTGCAGTTCCTGGCGCCATCTGGGATGTTCACTGCATGACAAGGTAATGCTGTATAAGTATTTAACAAAGTCTTTGAATATCATACATGCTTTTCCTCTTTACTGAAAAAAACAAGTCATTGCTGAAGATTATTTTTCTTTTACCTTGAAAAAAAGCCTCCCAACTACACATTATCACAAAGAAATAGTCTACCTATCTGTGACCTACATTAGCTTTTACGAATAGCACGTGCACAATGCAACACACTCGGTCGTTGACAGGGGCGGTAAGCCGGGCAGAAAGAACGGCAACTCCGGCAGCTGAGTTATTGTGCACGGTATGCGACCCTGAGTTGTCGACGACTATGTTGGCAGGAATTTGCTGTAACTGACAGAGGTACGCCGGAGCCACCCCACCTCATTATCTGCCTGCAAATGATTCTGGCTTTGCTGGCGGCATGTGTTGCGTTTTCTGTCTCTGTCTTTGTGTCTTTCTGTTTGTTTATTTGTGCGTATGTTTGTGTGTTAGTGTGTGTGTGTGTGTGTGTGTGTGTGTGTGTGTGTGTGTGTGTGTGTGTGTGTGTGTGTGTGTGTGTGTGCAGTGTGTGTGTGTGTGTGTGTGTGTGTGTATGCGTGCGTGCGTGCGTGTGTGTGTTTGTAAACTATGCACATTCCAACTGTTCAGACATGGAGATGCTCCAGACACAAGCAGATAAACTGAAGAAAAAATATCCTTATTTTGATACAATGTTATTTTCACTATTAGAATCGGATCATGAAAAAACGCTTGTTGATTCATCGGCCACTAAAACCTTGCGTAAAATGGGTTACAAGCCAGAACACTTTCGCGGAAATAAAGGGGTGGTGAAAGCGTACAAAAAGAAATGGATCCTGTTTAATTAAAACGGCTCGTTAACACAATAGCGAACATACTATGTATGTTTCTCCAACATGTTTGCACTGATCACCGCGCTTAGTACAAGTCGTATATTTGTTGCATGTGCATCTTTCTTGTGATGGCTGAAATTGTTTTGTTGTTTGCTGTTTTTATTCTGTAATCCAAAGAAATCACGTACCAGCAAGCAATGCATTGTCAAATTAAGAGCTTCCATTTACATGATGATATTACGAATAACTTGTTTTGTTTGAAACAGTTTTGATTCATTAATCCTAATTTGTCGATGGATTATCACCCTTACAAATAACAAATACATGTAGATACTTATATATTCACAGCAAAAATGAATATATGAATACATTTGTTTTAATTGGACATAAAAGCATAACTACATGAATACATGAACAGATACAAGAAAAAGAAAAAAAGTGATCAAATAGATCTAGAACTGAATAAATTATGAAAAAAGATAAATAAATATAGTCACGCATAATCACTTTGCTAACGACATTCATCGTCTTTAAAACTTTGACATTGATATGTTGATTTTCCTGATCACATCACGACCACAGTTTTGCTTTGTTGCGGGAAACAAACAATCCTGAAGGCTTGCCTATAGCGGTAAAGCCCGGTCAGTATGATGTAGACAGGCAAACACACGATAAAAGCAAAATAGTACAAAACTGTGCCAGTAATCATTATCATTTTCAATTTAAGAAAAACAGTCGAACACAGGGCGTATTCAGAGGTTAAATAATGTTGTAAAATAAGCAAAGCTATTGCCATTTGTAAGGCCAAAAAAAAAAGTGTGGTTACGGTAACATAGCCAACAAAATAGGGTAGGAAGGTAGGCAATCACTTTTTCTTTTTTTTTACTTTTTTTCTCTAATGTGTACAAATTAAACCTACTTGACAGGGAAATAAGTGTGCGACTCGGGCGATTTCGCTTTCATTGCGTTTTCTGCACTCGTTTTCTTTTTTTTCCTTGTTTTGTTTGACAAATGTAATAAAAAGTTATAGGGTCGGCCCCTAAAAATAGGGTAGGTCGGGTTACCGTAACCACACCTATTTTTTTTAGGCCTAAATGCATTGGTATCTGACAGTGAACGTTAAAACCTCAAATCATATGAGCTGCTTCTTTGTCATTGTATTATAAGGAAGTTGGATTGTTTTTTTAGTGGGTTTTTTACATGTTGTTCTTTGCTCCAGAACATCCGTTTGAAATCTCACTTTGTAAAAGCAATGCCTACTTTTGAGTTGTTCCTTATATGATGTAATGTTAGTTTCCATTTATTTATTGTTTATTTACTAATTTCCATTGCTATCAATGTAGTTGTTTGTATACTTGCGAATATGCTTTTTGCTACTTAAATTTGTTGTTTTTTAGTTCATAGTGATCTGCACATTATAAGAGTGTGTCACAGGCAATAATGTAATAACATATTTACCAACTACGTTTTAGCTAGCATTATTGAATTTAGTCTGCTATTGTAATGAATTAGTGTCCTGTGATAATAGCAGATTAAACTGATTGATTGTGATTTCATAAAGTAAAGAATTTGATTAGGTTCAGCATTATGACGACTATAGCTAATCAACGCATTTGGTAAATTATGGGTGTAACCATGTGAATAAAAAAAGACATTTCTAGCGCATTTTACTCTTTTCACATTTTCACTGTCCGAAATTGTAGATTTACGACACGTATCTAAACCATGCATATTATTCATTATGTTGCGTACATGCGTGTGTGTGTGTGCTAAGTACCATTAAGACGAAAGCTCACATCAAAGAAGTGAGGTTGATTAGAAAGAAGAAAACCTCCCCCCCCCCCCCCTATTTTGTTTTTACAGTGGCTGTTAACAACACACAGTCAATCCAACAAACAAGCCATCAACAAACCAACAGTGTGCGGCTCCTAACGAAGGACGATTCATGAAAAGAAGACAAAATAACAATAAAATCGGCTGTATTGGAAAATCATGCTGCTTTTAAGTTGTACTGTACTATTTGTATTTATAGAACATGTTGGATGAATAACTCACTCAGTTTGTTTAAGGTTCAGTCTAATTTTGCGATGCCATCATCATTTACAGCTAGCACGGAGACACACACACTGAATCTCAGACTGAATCAACAAATAAATCCATTCAAGAAGACAGCTTCCTTGTTCGTATGAGGATCTTGGCATACCTGTTGGCATGTTTACGGAAAAGTCGTCGCCGTGTGAAGTCAGAATAATGTCAGGAGTGGCCACTGGGCTGTTATTAAACGTAGGTAAAGTGAGTGTCCGGCTTTCTGCTCTCAAGCAGTTTACTAAGAGGTACCTGAACGATTACGGAAACACAGGATGGGCGAATCACGTATATTCTGTCTCAAGCTCATATACGTCCTGTTGCTTGAAGGATGCGGAATATTTTAGAAACAACAACAACAACAAAACAAAGAAATAAATAAACAAACAAATAAACATACAAACAAACACGCAAACCAACTAACAAACTAACAAACTAAAATATTTTTAAAAAAACAACACAAACAAAAACACACAAAACAAACAAACAAACAAAAACACACAAAACAACAACAAACAAACACACAAACAAACAAACAAACAAACAAACAAACAAACAAACAAATGCAGCAGGAACCCTCTATTATTAGCTTTTATGCAAATAATCCTTGGACATCCATTTCCATTAATGCCTGACAATGCATTTTGGGACGGCTAATAAAGACTCACATGCTGTCCCATCCTGTGATATCCTTTTTTCATGTTTTTTGTGTGAAAATTCATAAAACGTGTGCAACTCTTTCTTGCATTCGATAAGGTGTACTATATTTACTTAAAACGACGAGAAAAGGACCAGATTTGCACATGTTATGATGGTCAAACAAGACATGGATACAGCGTAAAGCTTATCTCAGTTTCCGCCATACCTTCGTTTCGGTTGCAGGAGTTACATCCTTTAAATTGGGTTTTACTGGTTGAACAATTACTTTAAAAAAATGTGTGTTTTTTATTTTGTTTTTGTTTTCACACAAGCGAAAACTCGTATAACTTAAAAACACTCACAACAACACGTTTTCTTATCCAATATCAACACCTTTCCGGATTATGAAATAAAACTAATTGGTTATCTTCAGGTAGGCATTTTTTTACTTCATGACCCCTCCCCCTCCTAACAAGAAAATGTGCTTGGTTGTGTTGTTTGTTAATTATTGTTGTTGTTGTTGTTGTTGTTGTTGTTGTTGTTTAGCATTATCAGCAGCAAAGAGGGTCACTGTGTGTAGTTGAAAATGACAATGTTGAAACGTTGGGAATCTTCCCAATTGACCCTATATGACTGAAACTCGCCCTCACCCCCCCCCCCCCCCACCCCCCCCCCCCCCCCCCCCACACACACTCTCAATACGCCCATGCTAACTGTTGATGCGTTCGCGTGAACCTAATTTACAAAGCGATGAACGATATGTGCACACCTTTGGCAAAGTGGAAATCACGTTACCCACATCATGTTTGTAAAATGTTACTCTTGACTGATGGAGTGATGCTCTCTTTCTCAAGGTTTACCAACCTAATTACACAGCTCTTTGCAAAACTGTATGCAGTTGTGTCTGGACAGTCAAGGAAAATGTGCTTTTCCATTATTATTGTTAGTGTTTATTGACATTGTTATCAGAAATTGTGAAAGAAACAATTGAAAGTCAGCAGAGACTTTCTTCCGAGATTTGTTAAAATCTCTTAGCAGAGAAAGAGAGAAAAAAGTATCCCTTCACAGACAGCCTATTGGGAGCATCAGACCCTCCTCAAGGGGGACCGAGATTTACAAAGTCCCTTTGTGGGGGACGTATGACAAGGAAAGCTAGTCCTGAAGAGGACCATTGTTTCGTACGTAGACAAGACACGTGTTTCGACACTATTGTGTCTCATCAGTAGTCAGGCAGTGATACTGATAGCGAGAGTTGTCAACCCATGGTATCCAACTAAGAAGCAAACCACTCTCTGAATGGTAGCTCCTGTTGGCATGGGAGACTACCCTCATCTGACAACCCCAATGGGATATCTGTGAAGGGAAACACTTTGATTTAAGGCCAAAGTGTGGAATTGATATTTATTAAGAAAGAATTTAGAAATTTAGACAAGTTTTAACCAAGAAATTAGGTTAAAACAAGGGAAATTTGAAAAAAAAGCCTAAAGGGAGGTAACTCTGTAGCAGCCTGCAGATCCAGAAATGGATACGCGAACAAGTTTCTAATTTTGAAAAGGTTAAACAGGAAAAGCGGTCAACTTGTTTCTATATATATGCCCCAGTGTAGAGTCTCAGTACTGCCGATGCGCTCATAAGTCTTGTAAACATGTATTCTGTGTTAGGTGGGTGAAGGGTCCTAGGTCACGGCAAATGTATCTTTTGTTCAAAAAAGGACCCAAACTACCCCTTCTAAATGCTAAATGTCAACAACATCTGGCTTGCACCGGTACCCCTGTCCTATTTTGGAAGCACGTCCCGCTCATACACTATAGCTAGAGTCCAGCCAGCCCCTCGGTTCTTGTTTTGTATTCTTTTTGTTTCCAAGTCAGCAAACCTGTCATACCCTTCAGCTTTTTTTCTCTGTTTCAAGTGTCGCATCTACATAACAAAACTCGTAAACGTCAAAGCCAATGCTTCTTACAAAAGGCATTACTATTATAATTCTTCAGTAAGGTTTTACAAGTTGTCATCGCACCTATATCAAACTCTTTTGATCGACAGTTTGTACCTGTCGTATCCGCACATGGATAGGTACTGACTGGACGTACAGAGATGATCAACGACATGTTATACTTCGCATGGCCAAAGGCCACGTATACGTGTCTCTGATTTGCCAGGTATATTATATTGTACTTTAGACGAACACCTGATGAAGATTACAAGTTGTGTTTTATGTGAAGAGAGAGAGAGAGAGAGAGAGAGAGAGAGAGAGAGAGAGAGAGAGAGAGAGAGAGAGAGAGAGAGAGAGAGAGAGAATTGAATTGAACTTTATGTAACAAGGATTAAGATGTAAGGCTACGCCTTTTCTTACAATCTGTCCAGAGAGAGAGAGAGAGAGAGAGAGAGAGAGAGAGAGAGAGAGAGAGAGAGAGAGAGAGAGAGAGAGAGAGAGAGAGAGAGAGAGAGAGAGAGAGAGAGAGAGAGAGAGAGAGAGAGAGAGAGAGGGAGAGAGAGAGAGAGAGTGAGAGAGAGAGAGAACAGACAGACAGACAGACACAGAGAGACACAGACAGAGAGAGAGAGAGAGAGAGAGAGAGAGAGAGAGAGAGAGAGAGAGAGAGAGACAGAGACAGAGACAGAGAGAGAGACACACAGAGAGAGAGACACAGAGAGAGAGAGAGAGAGAGAGAGAGAGAGAGAGAGAGAGAGAGAGACAGAGTTGATTACATGTTTGTATACGTAGAATGTATGTCTAAGCTTTACGCCTTTACAAACACGTTTCCCTTATAAATGCACACGCACACGCACATTTGTTTGTTTGTTAAAAGAAGAATCCGTTGCATTGTTCATACTTATTTTGTTTCTGTTTGTTTATTGTTGTTGAAAGTTTGGATCGGTTGTGCTGTTGAAGTCTTAGTGTGTTTGTTTGTTCTATTGCTTGATTGTTTGTTCTATTGCTTGATTGTTTGTTTGTTCTATTGCTTGAGTGTTTGTTTGTTCTATTGCTTGAGTGTTTGTTCTATTGCTTGAGTGTTTGTTTTATTGCTTGATTGTTTGTTCTATTGCTTGATTGTTTGTTCTATTGCTTGATTGCTTGTTTGTTCTATTGCTTGAGTGTTTGTTCTATTGCTTGATTGTTTGTTCTATTGCTTGATTCTTTGTTCTATTGCTTGAGTGTTTGTTCTATTGCTTGAGTGTTTGTTTTATTGTTTGATTGTTTGTTCTATTGCTTGAGTGTTTGTTTGTTCTATTGCTTGAGTGTTTGTTTTATTGTTTGATTGTTTGTTCTATTGCTTGAGTGTTTGTTCTATTGCTTGAGTGTTTGTTCTATTGCTTGAGTGTTTGTTTTATTGTTTGATTGTTTGTTCTATTGCTTGATTGTTTGTTTGTTCTATTGCTTGATTGTTTGTTTGTTCTATTGCTTGAGTGTTTGTTTGTTCTATTGCTTGATTGTTTGTTCTATTGCTTGATTGTTTGTTTTATTGTTTGATTGTTTGTTCTATTGCTTGATTGTTTGTTCTATTGCTTAATTGCTTGTTTGTTCTATTGCTTGTTTGTTTGTTCTATTGCTTGATTGTTTGTTCTATTGCTTGAGTGTTTGTTCTATTGCTTGATTGTTTGTTCTATTGCTTGATTGTTTGTTCTATTGCTTGATTGTTTGTTTGTTCTATTGCTTGATTGTTTGTTCTATTGATTGTTTGTTCTATTGCTTGATTGTTTGTTATATTGCTTGAGTGTTTGTTCTATTGCTTGATTGTTTGTTCTATTGCTTGATTGTTTGTTCTATTGCTTGATTGTTTGTTCTATTGCTTGATTGTTTGTTCTATTGCTTGATTGTTTGTTCTATTGCTTGATTGATTGTTTGTTCTATTGCTTGATTGTTTGTTCTATTGCTTGATTGTTTATTCTATTGCTTGATTGTTTGTTCTATTGCTTGATTGTTTGTTCTATTGCTTGATTGTTTGTTCTATTGCTTGATTGTTTGTTCTATTGCTTGATTGTTTGTTCTATTGCTTGATTGTTTGTTCTATTGCTTGATTGTTTGTTCTATTGCTTGATTGTTTGTTCTATTGCTTGATTGTTTGTTCTATTGCTTGATTGTTTGTTGTATTGCTTGATTGTTTGTTCTATTGCTTGATTGTTTGTTGTATTGCTTGATTGTTTGTTGTATTGCTTGATTGTTTGTTTTATTGATTGTTTGTTCTATTGCTTGATTGTTTGTTCTATTGCTTGATTGTTTGTTCTATTGCTTGATTGATTGTTTGTTCTATTGCTTGATTGTTTGTTCTATTGCTTGATTGTTTATTCTATTGCTTGATTGTTTGTTCTATTGCTTGATTGTTTGTTCTATTGCTTGATTGTTTGTTCTATTGCTTGATTGTTTGTTCTATTGCTTGATTGTTTGTTCTATTGCTTGATTGTTTGTTCTATTGCTTGATTGTTTGTTCTATTGCTTGATTGTTTGTTCTATTGCTTGATTGTTTGTTCTATTGCTTGATTGTTTGTTGTATTGCTTGATTGTTTGTTGTATTGCTTGATTGTTTGTTCTATTGATTGTTTGTTCTATTGCTTGATTGTTTGTTCTATTGATTGTTTGTTCTATTGCTTGATTGTTTGTTTTATTGCTTGATTGTTTGTTCTATTGCTTGATTGTTTGTTATATTGCTTGATTGTTTGTTCTATTGATTGTTTGTTCTATTGCTTGATTGTTTGTTCTATTGCTTGATTGTTTGTTTTATTGCTTGATTGTTTGTTATATTGCTTGAGTGTTTGTTCTATTGCTTGATTGTTTGTTATATTGCTTGATTGTTTGTTTGTTCTATTGCTTGATTGTTTGTTCTATTGCTTGATTGTTTGTTTTATTGCTTGATTGTTTGTTTGTTCTATTGCTTGATTGTTTGTTATATTGCTTGATTGTTTGTTTGTTCTATTGCTTGATTGTTTGTTCTATTGCTTGATTGTTTGTTTTATTGCTTGATTGTTTGTTTGTTATATTGCTTGATTGTTTTTTGTTCTATTGCTTGATTGTTTGTTCTATTGCTTGATTGTTTGTTTTATTGCTTGATTGTTTGTTTGTTCTATTGCTTGATTGTTTGTTCTATTGCTTGATTGTTTGTTTTATTGCTTGATTGTTTGTTCTATTGCTTGATTGTTTGTTCTATTGCTTGATTGTTTGTTTTATTGCTTGATTGCTTGTTCTATTGCTTGATTGTTTGTTCTATTGCTTGATTGTTTGTTCTATTGCTTGATTGTTTGTTTGTTCTATTGCTTGATTGTTTGTTCTATTGCTTGATTGTTTGTTTGTTCTATTGCTTGATTGTTTGTTCTATTGCTTGATTGTTTGTTCTATTGCTTGATTGTTTGTTTGTTCTATTGCTTGATTGTTTGTTCTATTGCTTGATTGTTTGTTTTATTGCTTGATTGTTTGTTCTATTGCTTGATTGTTTGTTCTATTGCTTGATTGTTTGTTTTATTGCTTGATTGCTTGTTCTATTGCTTGATTGTTTGTTCTATTGCTTGATTGTTTGTTCTATTGCTTGATTGTTTGTTTGTTCTATTGCTTGATTGTTTGTTCTATTGCTTGATTGTTTGTTCTATTGCTTGATTGTTTGTTCTATTGCTTGATTGTTTGTTCTATTGCTTGATTGTTTGTTTTATTGTTTGATTGTTTGTTCTATTGCTTGATTGTTTGTTCTATTGCTTGATTGTTTGTTCTATTGCTTGATTGTTTGTTCTATTGCTTGATTGTTTGTTCTATTGCTTGATTGTTTGTTCTATTGCTTGATTGTTTGTTTTATACACTGAATGCAGATAGACAGACAAACAAGATAAGAAGGCTTTCTTTCTCTCATCTTTCTCTCCACTTCCCACTCCCCCCTTCTCTCCAAACCTTCCTCTCTCTTTCTCTGAATTTCTCCATTCTACTTATCAGTCATCTTATGTTCCTCATAAGAAGTAAATACGAAATATGACCTGAACACATTATAATTATAACACATCAACTGGTCCAGTGTGCAACATACAAACAAACAATCTAAGCAATCACATGTTACCAAACCGAACCAAACTAAACCAGAGCAGAACACACCGAACCAAACCAAACCAAAACAGACTTACCCAAATCAAACTTAACCCAGCAAACCCACAAATCACAAACAAAACACAAATCTTACCCGACTGAGATTTTCGCATCCAAGGGTAGATAATCGGATGGCCTCCTGCACCACCACCTCCACCACTACTACCACCATCTCCTCCTCTGTCCCTCCCGCACTCCTCCCCCGGACCCAGGGGGGACTCATGGCCCCCAGGAAGATCCCCAGGGTAGGGGGACTTAACCGAGGGCGACAAAGCTCCTTGGGCAGAATTGGGAGATAGCTGCTGCAGATGATGATGATGTGGATGAAGAATATGTGGATTTTGAAGGTGGTACTGTTGTTGGTGGTGGTGGTACTGTTGCTGCTGTTGTAGGTCGTGTTGGTGTTGGTGGTGGTGGTGGTTTTGGTGGTGGTTGTAGTTGGCTAAGCAGGTGACTGAAGTCGGTCTGCATAAAGCAGAATCGTCCATGGAAGTGGGAGAGTTCCCCGTTAGGTTTCCATGGGAACCTCTTTCAAGTTGTTGTTGCTGATGATGTGCCTTCCCTCCTCCTCCTCCTGCTCCGAGTTCGGCGATGGGAGGCAACGACACGGCTGATAACGAAGCCGACGAAAGCGGCGATAAGACCGTCGACGGAGACACGCCATCACACACGGGTTCCGAAGAGTCACTGAAACTGTCCCGCTTCTGCTGCTGCGCTCTGTACACATCGTGGGCTTGGTGGTTCTCGTCTTCTTCTCCGCTGGGGTAGTGGCCCTCATGGTTCGAATCCACAACGATTCCCCCAGGAGCCACATTATTGACACCGTTGACATTTCCTGACGGAACTTCGCTGTGGTAGGGTGTCCCATCGTTGGACAATTGATACGGGTTGTTGTGAAGAGAAACGGTAGTCCTGTTGAGGTGAGAATTGTGATGATGATGTTGGTGATAATAGTCCGTAGCAGCGTGAGTTGGTAAGTAACCGGCGACCTGAGCAAAGTCCTCACTGGTGGTAGAAAACTTACTCTCCCCGCCGTATGGTAGAGGGTTCATCAAAAAGGAACTCATGGTCATTAATTTTCTGGGGCTAGCCGAGACGGGCTAGCGGCTCTCGCTTGCCTGTGCCGAGACGCGAGATAGTAAATAACTCAGCTGCCGAGACTGAAAAACGGGGGCCACGTTTTAGGCTCCGCCCTCTTTCCTCATTTGCCTCGCCCCACGTGACGCAGGCCAGCCAACGGTGGCTGGGAGAAGGAGTCACCGCTTGACATGAATCATAAGTGACAGCAAATAGTCGTCCGTTTTCTCTCGCTCTCACGTTCCTCTTCGCTTTTCGGCTGCAGTTATTGCTCTTTGGAGTGTTTGCTTGTATCGAGTCAACAGCGCGGTATGGCGGGGGGCTGTAGAGAGGGATTTAGAGTCGCTTTTGCTGAGGATTTTCTCTTCGTCTCTTAATTTTGTTCCTCCTACTTTTTTGGTGTAAAGAAAAGGATAATTTATCTGTGTGTGTGTGCGTGTGTGTGTGTGTGTGTGTGTGTGTGAGTGTGTTTGATGGTGGGGGATGAGGTTGAAGGGTGTGTGTGTGTGCCAGTGTGTGTGTGTGTGTGCTTGTGTGTTTGTGTGTGTGTGTGCGTGTGTGTGTGTGTGTGTATGTGTGTGTGTGTGTGTGTGTGTGTGTGTGTGTGTGTGTGTGTGTGTGTGTGTGTGTTTGATGGTGGGGGATGAGCCGGTTGGAGGGATGAATCCGGTTTTTAATACTGAGACAAAATGTAGCTGATGATACATCGGAGAGATGTTGGAGATTAGCTTGATGAATAATATGATGACATGATTAACGACACTTTCTTAAAAAGGCAGAGATATAAAAGGAGGGGCAGGGGGAGGGGTGTGTGCGCGGGCGTATATGAAGGGTTTCTTCCCACCATGTTCTGCCGTTTAAAACTTACCGAATGAGCCTTGCTGAGCTAAATACCATTACTAAAGCCCTGTTCCGAACCCCGGCTCAAAAAGACAGCCTTCACCTGCTCACAAGACCAGAGCAGGTTACAATCTTCAACCTGCGAACAGGGCACAACAGGCTGAACAAACACCTCCACTCAAAGCTGAAAGTTGTGCTGTCCCCGATGTGTCCCTGTGGAGAAGCAGAGCAGGACACCCACCACATCCTACAAGACTGCGGGAACTTCCAGTTGTTGAGAAGGAAGATGTGGCCGGAGCCGACTCCCATCCAGGATAAGCTGTACGGCACGGCGGCGTCCCTGCAGATGACCACTACATTTCTCAATTGGACTGGTCTCCACGTGTAGCGGCAAGAAGAAGAAGAAGAAGAAGAAGAAGAAGAAGAAGAAGAAGAAGAAGAAGAAGAAGAAGAAGAAGAAGAAGAAGAAGAAGAAGAAGAAGAAGAAGAAGAAAAAGAAGAAGAAGAAGTAGGGTATATTTATTTTCCCCCTTTAGGACGCTAGTGCGTGACACTGCTTACTGGAAAGCGTGTCATGAGGAGGATTGTAAGTATTTAATTTGTAAAATAAGACTCTTAATTCCTGACCCAATCTGGACAATGTTTGGAGTACCAACTTGTGTACGTCTTGAATCCATTTCTGAGAGAACGAACCACGAACTAAGTCTTTCTTCTTCTTCTTCTGCGTTTGTGGGCTGAAACTCCCACGTACACTCGTGTTTTTTGCACGAGTGGAATTTTACGTGTATTACCGTTTTTTACCCCGCCATTGAGGCAGCCATACGCCGTTTTCGGAGGAAGCATGCTGAGTATTTTCGTGTTTCTATAACCCACCGAACTCTGACATGGATTACAGGATCTTTTTCGTGCGCACTTGGTCTTGTGTTTGCGTGTACACACGGGGGTGTTCGGACACCGAGGAGAGTCTGCACAAAAAGGTGACTGAGAAAATAGATCTCTCGCCGAACGTGAAATTACTACATTTAGTCAAGCTGTGGAACTCACAGAATGAAACTGAACGCACTGCATTTTTTCACAATGACCGTAGTCCGCCGCTTGTGCATAACGGAGTGAAACTGACGAGCCTGTTCAGCGCGGTAGTGGTTTCGCTGTGCTGCATAGCACGCTTTTCTGTACCTCTCTTCGTTTGAACTTTGTGAGCGTGTTTTTAATCCAAACATATCATATCTATATGTTTTTTTGGAATCAGGAACCGACAAGGAATAAGATGAAATTGTTTTTAAATCGATTTCGGAAATTTAATTTTGATCATAATTTTTATATTTTTGATGTTGAGAGCTTGTTTTTAATCCGAATATAACATATTTATATGTTTTTTGAATCAGAACATGATGAAGAATAAAATAAAAGTAATTTTGGATCGTTTTATAAAAAAACAATAATTACAATTTTCAGATTTTTAATGACCAAAGTCATTAATTAATTTGTAAGCCTCCATGCTGAAATGCAATACCGAAGTCCGGCCTTCGTCGAAGATTGCTTGCCAAAATTTCAATCAATGTGATTGAAAATTGAGGGTGTGACAGTGCCGCCTCAACTTTTACAAAAAGCCGGATATGACGCATTTATCGAAAACATGAAAAAACGAATCCTACACACACCCCTATACCGGGGGTGTAAAAACCGTCTGGGAATATCATACCCAGGAACTCTCATGTAAAATGTCATAAAGATCGGTCTAGTAGTTTACTCTGAATCGCTCTACATACACACACACACATACACACACACACACACGCACAGACACACACGCACACACACACACACACACACACACACACACACACACACATACACCACGACCCTCGTCTCGATTCCCCCTCTATGTTAAAACATTTTGTCAAAACTTGACTAAATGTAAAAAAGAGAGAGAGAGAGAGAGAGAGAGAGAGAGAGAGAGAGAGAGAGAGAGAGAGAGAGAGAGAGAGAGAGAGAGAGAGAGAGAGAGAGAGAGAGAGAGGTGAAAAAGAGAAAGAGAGAGGTGAAAGAGAGAAAGGGAGATAAACGGTTATAGACTGACAGACCAACAAACCAACAACGCATAAACAAGAAAACGGAAACAGGGAGGCAGAGACCGAGGAACACAGAATCTCCCCCCCCCTTCGCACCCTAAATAATATGTGTTTAAATCTTATTGCGCACACACACACACACACACACTCACACACAAACAGAATCGCAAAAAGCGTGCATGCGTTCACAATTATCCACATCGCTGCACCCAAGCACACTCGCGCATCCTTGCACGTAAAAACCCAATTTCACAAGAAACTAGTTCCCTGCGTTGATCGCTGCTTCATTAACCTTTGACCTCATTAATCACATCATCACAGAGCACACGGTAAAATGTTTGATAGCATGTGTTGTACTCATTGCAAGTGTTGCTCTCGCTTTGACAAGAGGATTTCACATCCTCAACAGCTTGCCTGAAATATGTCGGTGATTAATTACAAGTAATTATCATTAATTTCCCTCGTTTCGGCGAACGCCAAAAACAAGTGGCGGTTTTCTCTTTCTGCGCGACTGTTGTGGAGGTTCGTGCGCATGCGTGCGTGAAAGGTTGACTGTGCCGTGACTTTAACGCTTGCATGCGCGCGCGAACATTTCCCAAATATCCAATATTTCCGGATGTTTTCTTTTTTTTCTTCTAAATTGTTCTTGTTTCCTTTTCTTTTCTTATTTATTTTTCTTGCTTTCTCTTCCTCGCCCTACCCCCCCCCCCCCCCCCCCCCCCCCCCATCTCAGTCTGTATTACTGTTTCTGTCTCCGTCTGTCTGTCTGTCTGTCTGTCTGTCTGTCTGTCTGTCTGTTTGTATGTCTGTCTGTCTGTATCTCTGTCTGTCTGACTGTCTTTGTCTGTCTGTCTGTCTGTTTCTCTCTCTCTCTCTCTCTCTCTCTCTCTCTCTCTCTCTCTCTCTCTCTCTCTCTCTCTTTCTCCCTTTGTTTTTTTTGTTGTGTTTCCTTCCTTTTTTTTATTCAAGAATACATGTATCTGAGATTCATTGAAAGCAAAGTTCTCTAACAGGTATCCAATCAAATTGCATGGTATTACTGTACCTTCAGCGAGTGTTTACCCACAAAAAAACACGCAATCCTCTAAACTCTCTCGCAAAAACAATTGAAAGTTTTCCGGAAACCCCAAACTACGCTCCTGTGGTAGCTCCGCCGCACGGCCAGCTTTTTTTCCTCTTTATTTGGTGTTTAACGTCGTTTTCAACCATTCAAGGTTATATCGCGACGGGGAAAGGGGGGAGATGGGATAGAGCCACTTGTTAATTGTTTCTTGTTCACAAAAGCACTAATCAAAAAATTGCTCCAGGGGCTTGCAACGTAGTACAATATATGACCTTACTGGGAGAATGCAAGTTTCCGGTACAAAGGACTTAACATTTCTTACAGACTGCTTGACTAAAATCTGTACAAACATTGACTATATTCTATACAAGAAACACTTAACAAGGGTAAAAGGAGAAACAGAACCGTTAGTCGCCTCTTACGACATGCTGGGTAGCATCGGGTAAATTCTTTCTCGTCCCAACCAATATGGGACTCCCCCTAACCCGCTTTGCTGCATCCCTCGGAGAGAGACTCTAAAGCGTGCAGTCTGTCGAACGCAGAAGAAGCTCCTCAGTGTGGTATATTTCAGTGCTCAATGTTTCTGTTTAAATGTTACCATTACAAGAAGAAACGTAAAGCCTATTACTTAGGCTGACTCAAATACATTCCGATGTTAAAATCAGCCATATTTGCATCTTCTGTTGTTGACCTTAAAATCGGAATTGGTTAAAGAAAGAGGAATTGTTTACAAAACAGGCAGACACCTGATTGGTCGGTCTGAAATGTAATAAGACTGGCTTGTTTATGTATTTTTGCGGTTGTGAAAAAGCACTCAACCCTAAAACGCAGTCGAATGAACTTTCCTGGGCCAGTATTAGACATATACGTTTTCTGTTTTGTTTTGATTTGTTTTGTGTCGTTTGGTTGATCTGGTTGATCTGGTTGATCTGGTTGCTGTCTCTCCGAGGTCCAGTCATGTCATTATGATTGTCAGTTTTGCAGAACTGATTTGATGACGATCATACCCCTAAAGATTCATCACACATGAGTCGTTTTGAATTGTCCACGATGGCTTGCCATACACTGGAAAGACAGCAACCACACACGACATGTCTGGCACAATTGTTCAGTCATACTGCCGGAGACTAAGGATTAAATCCTAAAGAATTTATTTTATAATGGCTGCGCTCAGTATGGAACACTTAACATGCATACACAATTCGACTCCATTTGAAGATCGCACGGCCGAGATATGATCGATTAAAAGTTCGATACAGAGAGATCATGGCATCACTCGCCTGCCATTCTGCAGCAGGAAGAGGGGGGATGAGAGGGTTCCTGGATAGAGGGTAAGGGAGGCTGGCTATCAGTAATCTGATCGCCGTGACCGCGCGCTCGCCGGATGCTCTCACCATAACTCTGGTCTGACAGCACAACCTGTCTTTGATACCATCTTGCTGGAATCTTCACAGTTTGATTATTTGAAGCAGTTTTTCACTTCAGTCTTTGTGATACACCAGAGCTGCATGGACGTTTATTTGTGGTCATCTACAACTTTAAAACAATGAAGGTTAGTTTTGGTTTGACTATTCCATAAAATACTTTAACTGAAGGTTTTACTGTCTGTACTGCCGCCTGAAAAACTCTCTTTTAGCAAGGATTTGTATGGCTGAACATTCCAGTCAAAATTCCTATTTTCATGTGTTTTAGTTGTTTTCCTCTAGAATCAACTGATTACATAAGTAACATGCAGGACGCACTATATATTATTGTGGTATTTAATGGTGGTGCTGTTATCAATGTTGAACACTACAAATTTGTGTTCATGAAAACTATTTTACTTGCAGCACTTCAAAGGCTACCACAATGGATGATCCATTAAAAACCTGTCCAATATGCAACGAACCATGTGACGTCGAGGTTAATACCCTGGGAAAGAAAGGATGTGCAAGTATGTTCTCTCTCTTGATTTGTTTCAATTCTTATGATAAATTTGAGTTTCTTAGTGTTCTGTATACTATAACGTTTGTTTGTTTGTTTGTTTGTTTTATGTCCTTTTTTATTTTGTTTGTTTTTGTTCTTTTGTTGTTTTTTCCCTTTGGTGGTCTTTTACATGTTGTGCTGTATTTGTAGTTTGTTGTCTTACTGGGTGTCATCCAGTGAGACTTATCAAAGCAAGTGTGTGGGGTCATAGCCGGTTAACAAATTGCGTGCTTCTGTTGAAATGTCTATAAAAAAGAGTTTGTAGTGAGCAATGTTATTTGTTTGTTGATACAGGAATCAAGGATTCGAGCCAGAGAAGACAGAACAGAACCGTTCAGCCTACAGTTGGTCAAAGGGTGCATATCGAGTGTCGAAGGGATTACACCAACGACAATAATATCGAGAAAGACTTAAGACAGCAAAACAGAGATACCGATAAGACTGAGCTTGGAGAGCGAAGCACACGATCTAAGCAACACAGATTTGACTTTGCAAGTTGCTGCTTTTTCTGTGGGACTCGGGTAAATCTTTCCAAAACACGTGGACCTGATGAGGCATACAGAGTCAGAACATTATCTTTACAAACTGAAATTTTGAAAAAATGTGACGAAAGAAATGATGAGTGGGCAGATATCGTCAAGGGAAAGCTTGAATTTGCAAGAGACCTGCATGCAGCAGATGCTGTGTACCATATAACGTGTAACTGTAACTTCAGAGCGTTTGGTCTGTCAATTCCCAAACGTTATAATGACAAGCCAGGTGCATACGCACTGACAAACGCTCCAAGCCGAAGTGTGGGTAGACCACCGGACACTGAAAAACTTGAAGTTTTTGAGAAAACAGCAGAATATCTCATTAACCACGATGACGAACAGATCACCATCGGAGAGCTTGTGCAGAAAATGCAAGAGTTCAGTGGAGGGGTTGGTTACACCACCAAATGGATGAAGGAAAAGCTCTTGGAGAGATTTGGTGAAAATATCATCATAGCGAACATTCTGGGCAAGTCTAATGTTGTAACATTCCGCACAACAGCTAAATCCATTCTTCATGATTTCTACAATTCTCCGAAGACTAATGACGACGAAAGTGAAAAACTGAAGCTGGTGAAAGCTGCTGCAGCACTGATAAAGAATGAAATAAAAGCTGCTTCTGCAACGACAAACAAGGAATATCCAACATCAGAGGATATTTCTTCAGGGGCGTACAACCTGGACTTTGTTCCCCAGTCCCTTCAGCTTTTCCTGCGTTTGATTTTCAGCGAAAAAGATGCTGACAATAAAATTGCATCTGTGGGACAAGCAATTGTCCAGGCAGCTCGACCTAGGGTTGTCATCGCCCCACTTCAAATTGGACTTGGAGTCCAAATGCACCACCATTTTGGCTCCCGATATCTGATCGATGTGTTGAATGCGATGGGCTTCTCGTCTTCCTACACAGAGGTGCAGAGATTTGAGGCAAATGCAGCTGTGTCCCAAAGTACAGATATTCCAGGATGTGCCAAGAATGTGATTCTACAATACGTGGCTGACAATGTGGATCACAATTCCTGTACCTTGGATGGATACAATTCTTTCCATGGTATGGGAATGATTGCTACCACAACTCCTGGAACACGACGAACAACGCCTATTCCTAGGTTGGATGTCACCTCCAAAGATTCAAAAGAAAAGGGAACAATTGACATCGTGTATTTCCAGTCAAAGGCAGTTCATTTTGGGAACACTACATACAGGGAACTAGAAAACCTGCGAGCTGTTGACCCATCTATACACCTTGATGTCTTGTGGAAGGTGGTGTGGCCGCTGAAGCCTGCAAGACCTTCATGGTCTGGAACGATGCAGGCTGTCCACAACGACCGTCACCCTGGTAAGTCGAGCGTTTTCTTCTTGCCAATGATCGACATGAACCCTGGTGATCTGACTTGCATTCACTCTACACTGCTGTTCACGGCGAAGGAAGCAAAGAGACATGGCTCGACTCCAGTGCTCACTTTCGACCAGCCCCTATTTTGGAAAGCCCATGAGATCGTCGCCAACAAACCTGATGATGCTGACTTGGCCTCCATTGTTCTAAGGCTTGAAGGTTTTCACATGGAAATGAGCTTTTTGGGCTGCATTGGACGTTTGATGGAGGGCAGCGGTCTGCAGGAGGTGCTAGAACTGACATATGCACCAACAGCTGTCAACTACATGCTTCAAGGCAAGGCAGTGTCCCGAGCAGTTAGAGGCCACTTTCTGGTTGACTCGGCTCTGAACGCACTCCTGACCTCACAAACGTTCAAAATCTCTCTGCCACTCCCAGACCTGGATGTGACACTAAGTGACGTCTCCATTGAGGAAATTGATAGCACAGATGTACCAGAAGATGTGCAAATTGCTGGGACAGTGGATGATATCGCGCCATCAGCAAATGAAGATGCTCCTGTCTCATGTGAGGAGCCTGATGGGGACCTTGCCCGTGCAGCCAACATGTGGGACTTGTTGATGAGTGGAGCTATCCCGCTAGGAGAAGTTTGCGTTGATGAGACAATCGCATCGATTCAGCTAAAACTAGAACGCCAAAAGCAAACCCTCAAGTGCCACCCCACAGCTGCACTGTGGATTCAGTACATGGACATGGTTGACATTCTGCGCAAGTTCCTCAAAGCTGAACGCACAGGAAACTGGGACCTGCATCTGTCCACTGCCCATGAAATGATGCCTTTCATGGCAGCAGCAGGGCACAACCTCTACACCAAATCCCTCCACCTGTATCTCCAGGACATGCTGCAGCTGAAAGAAACTCACAAGGATGTCTACCAGAGCTTCCAAGCCGGTCACCATGTACGCAGGACGGATCGATGTTGGGCAGGCCTTTCTACAGACAGATGATTAAGAGAACAACTAGCATTGCTCTTTGGAGAATGTACAAATATGTATTGGAGACTTTCTTTATTTCTATGACAGTGACCGGTGTGAGATGTTTTTCAAATGTACAAATGTGTATTGGAGCCTTTCTTTATTTCTATGACAGTGACTGATGTTGTGAGATGTTTTTCAAGGGACATAATTATCATCATTCCTGTTGTTTCCTGATTTTTTTCTGATTGCGGAATGTGTTCACAGATATTTGTATTCAGTGAATGCATTCATTGAGTGTTTTATGACTGCTTTGATGCTCAATTCTGCAGTCTGCAGTCGACCAATGCATGACTAACGCTGTGAATACATTATTGGTCAATAATGTTTATGAATGTTGTGCAATGTTTGTGTAATGATGTTGGAGTTATGTGCTTTGAATTTAAAATGTTGTCGATTATTTGATTATGTGATGCTTTATCTAATCAATTGCCTTGTTTACGTTTGTTGTTTCATTGCTTGTGTTTGAATGGTTTGCTTTTGTATACCCTGCTCCCTTGTCACGCGGTAGACTATCCAGCGACTTCCTGACATCATTCATCTTACTTTTCTTAGTTTACACTGCAAACTTTGTGGCCTTTTTACATGTTGCTTGAGTGCGCTTACATTCTCCTGTACAGGAATACTTATGTTTTTGTAGAACAAAACCTTCACAAAGATGATGTTTGGTTTAAAATGAGTACAGTATTCTACTTTTAGTTGAAAACAATAAATATGACCTTGTGTACCAATTACTTTGGAATTTCCCCTCTGTGTGTGTGTGTGTGTGTGTGTGTGTGTGTGTGTGTGTGTGTGTGTGTGTGTGTGTGTGTGTGTGTGTGTGTGTGTGTGTGTGTGTGTGTGTGTGTTTAGTGCGTGTATAAAAAAAATATTCGTTATGCTGCTGAAAATGATTACACAGCCTTCACTTCACGCATAAACAACAAATTTGACCTTATGACCCAATGACCTTGACCTTTTGATTTTTAATATCTTAGACATTTTTTTATATTGTAATCATAAACTGTGACTTGCATGTTATATTTGATGTTCGTGGTGTCAAAACAGTTCAGACAATGTAAAAAACGTAGAATCGCTTTGTGACAAAATACACACTGACAAACACACTTGATAACTTTTTTAAAAATAATTATATTTTTCTCGATTTTTGACCAGACATACTACAAACATAGCAGAACATGAATCTGAAAACAGAAATTCTTTAGCAATAAATCCTTGGTTATGGTGCCATTTTCCGTAGACTGACTAGGCAACAAGATAGGAGACCAGTTCCAGAGGAGGAGGGGCGGGAACATTCTCTGACTTTCCATCTGTCTTCTGTCCGCCCTTCCCTCCTAACTTCTTCCTCCGAACTTAATTTCTGCCATGACTGAGGTCGTGGACAAATTTATGGATCTTTTCAGGCTGCTTGTCTGTTTTGTGGCGAGGTTGTTGTCTTTGGCGTTTTTGTTGTTGATTTGTGTTGTCTTTCTCTCAAGTTGGCTCTTTGGGGCTGTTTTTTTGTTTTAATGTGTTCTTTTAAAGACTTCTTCTGTGTTTGCAGAAATGTTCGAACGGGATGCCATGCCGATTGCTTGGCCGACCAGTATAAGTATGCGTTGTTGTTGCTGGTGCTTGTGATAGAGAGAGAACAAGAACAAGAAGAACAAGAACAATTGAATTGAAATTTATTTTACGAGGGTGACAGAATAAGCAATGTATACATGCTTGTTTTCATCCGGCCCTCGCCCATTGAGGGGTAACAAACAAGAAGAAATAAAAGATAAGTTTAACTATAGTACAAATAACATATTTACCATAATTAACATGTCAAGCAACCAATAAGACATTTTAAGATGCATTAGGATTCTTTAGCAATGCTTGAAAATTATATATAACAGAGAAATATGTGTTTGTAAAAAATCCTTCATGAATTATATATAATCATGTTTTTTCAATATAATCAGAGAGTACAGTTATATTTTGCCAGCTGCTTGATAATATTTCTTATAAGTTTTGTAAAAGAAACAGCATGTAATATTCCTTGAATGATGTTTCATGAATTCGTAATTTAATTATATTTGGAATGGCGTTCCACATAATTGCTCCAGAATATGATAAACTCGACTTGTACAGGTCAATTCTTGGAGTTGGGGTAATTAATTTGTTACATTTTCTATAATGATTTATTATGAAATTAGAGGCAATGAGTGTAGGTGCATTCCCTGACATAATTCGATACATCATCACACCTTTGTTATATGCAAATCTATCTTTGATAGGAAGAATTTGCAATCGTTTATAATCAGTCACGGAAAGAGATGTATTTTTTTAAAATAATTAATTTAACAGCTCGTCTATGTAAACTGCCCAAGTGTTTCGAAGTATTTGCACTTGCAGAGTCCCACATTGTGGAAGCATAGTCACTAGCTGACTGAATATGTGCCTGAAAAAACAGTTTTCTTGTGCGAAGGTCTAGAAAGTGTTTGATTTTTGATAACTGAAATATTTTTTTGGATGTGTTTTTACAAAGTGTATCTACATGTTTTGACCAAGACAGGTTATTGTCAATAGTTATTCCCAAGACTTTATGGCTATCAACTTCGGTAATATCTTGATTTCGTATTAGCAATGTCGGAAATCCAGATGTTAGATTTTGTCTTTTTTGCCTCGTGGTAAGTAGCATGCATTTTGTTATTTTATTTGGATTCAGTGACATATGGTTTAGTTCTGACCATTCAAGTAATCGATCAATGTTTTCTTGGAGGATATTTGCTAGTTTAATAAGATCTTGATGACTAGAATGAATTGTAGTATCATCTGCAAATAGTTCACACATGCATTTTACAAATAGAGAGAGAGAGAGGTTCTATCTCCACCGCTCACACATTGGGAATAACACAGGTACTCTTCTCACAGTGCACTTCAACCAGCCCGACCATTCTCTCGGTGATATGGAGTGCGCTGTGATCGAAAGAGTCTTTTGTTCGACCCGGGATGAGAGATGGAAAAGAGAGTCTTTCTGGATTGCAAAATAAAACACTTTGGTGCCGAGTGGACTCACTATTCTGATCCGTAAACACTTGACTGTTACAGCTTTCGTTTAGACCATGCAATTTGTGTGTGTGTGTGTGTGTGTGTGTGTGTGTGTGTGTGTGTGTGTATGTGTGCGTGTGGTGTGTGTGTGTGTGTGTGTGTTAGAGAAAGAGAGAGAAAGAGAGAGAGAGATAGAGAGAGAGAGAGAGAAAGAGAGAGAGAGAGAGAGAGAGAGAGAGAGAGAGAGAGAGAGAGAGAGAGAGAGAGAGAGAGAGAGAGAGAGAGAGAGAGAGAATATGAATTTGTCATAGAATATGGTTGTCGGAATGTTGATCTAAAGTCCATGAGCATCAAGATGTCTAAATCTTAGTGTATCTTCTCTATCGGTCTTCGAATACATATAGTTGCGATACATTGTTTATGTATTGTGTCCTAAGGGTTACGTGTTGTATCTTTATACTAACCTTTGGCATAAAAAAATGCGTTGAAGTACTTACGCAAGTGAAAAGACATTGGAAGGAGAGTTTTGCCTGTTCACGGCGCAAAAAAGGATCCATTTTGTTCGAACTTTGAAATTACGTCACCAGCGACAAATGCGTCACTACAAGATAGGTATACCTTTGACGTAATAACTTTTGAATTCGTACGTGTACATTTGTTTTGATTAAGCCCGTCCTTAATTGAGCCCGCAGTCGACTACACGAAGCTTCGCGAAGTCTTTATACCAAAAACCCGCAGCTACGGCGTGGTACTTTGACCCCAACATCGCTTCTCAAGTTTTGACATGCGAAGCTTCGCCGTAGCTCGCAACGAAGTTGGTTTTTTTGTAAGAAGAGTGCTTTTCGATTCAAGATGGACGACGAAATCAGACTCAATACCATAGTGAAGAATGCATTTATCGACTTTGGTTGACCCAAAGTATACAAGAACTAACCTCCTACCTGTATTATTTCATACTGCGATGCATTGACATGTCGAATGAAACTCGAAATCCCAGCGCTCACGCCAACTGGTCCCGGCCGTGCTCAGTCAACGAAATAGAACACATACAATTAACTTACGTCATCATCAAGTACGTAAAGTACAATTTGTGACGTAAAGTACTCAGAAAGAAGCACACCACGCGCTGGTCGAGACTACGCGCATTTGAGACGCCAAGACAAGATAACTCTCTTTTCCGCCATAGTGCCTTCCCTTGGACTGCGACGAAGTCTAGTTCCGGTAGCTTCGCGAAGTGAGCTACGCGTAGTCGACTTCGTCCAATTTAAGGACCGGCTTTACAATCAAAACGAAAGTAGATCTTAGCTTGAATGTAATTTTTATCTTTGAAATATTTGCTTTGTGAGTCGTAACTGAATTAACCATGGTATTGTGTTGCTTAGTAATCGATGCATGAATTGGCGTCTCGCAGAATTACACGCCCCTGAGGAAGGCCTGGCAACAGGTCGAAAATGTGGGCTGCCACTTGAAATTCTTGTATTATATATATATAAAACAGAAATTGTGAAAGAAACAATTGAAAGTTAGCAGAGACTTTCTTCCGAGATTTGTTGAAATCTCTTAGCAGAGAAAGAGAGAGAAATAAGTATCCCTTCACAGATTCCTATCTATCTATCTATCTATCTATCTATCTATCTATCTATCTATCTATCTATCTATCTATCTATCTATCTATCTATCTATCTATCTATCTATATATATATATCTATCTGTTTATCAGTTTCTCTGTCTGGCGGTCAGTCTCTCTGTCTGTAAGTCTGTTTGTCTATCGAAAACACAATGATATGTAAACACGCTCTCCGGCATTTGTTATGCATGTGTTTCAATTCTGCGTACTGTCTACATTTGACTAACACATTTTGCTCCTCGTTGTTTAAATCAACGACACTCAAATAGACTTAAAGTTAAAGGCCGACTCTTTAACGACATTATTGTAAAACTCTAAGCTCCCAGGCACAAGTTCCCTTTTACAAAAACAGCTTCAACACAAAGAAGAGAGAGTTGAACTTTATTTAACAAGGAACTTTATCCCCGAGTACGCTAGTACTAGGGCTCAGCAGACTTTAATTGTGTGTCTGTGTGTCTTTCTCCACTTAACAGCTTATTGCTGGGAAACTACTGGGCGCAGTTCGTTCAAAAGTTGATACACTAACTTAATAATAGGTCCGATTGATCGTATTAAAACTTCATAATGTTTCCTGGGACCTAAATGCGAAATAAACCACAAAAACGACTTGGCCGTAGGAGGAGTTCACACCGGCAGGGCAACACGCAGCCATTGACCTGATAGAACAGCCGATTGCGTCTGCATTTCTGGTCAGAAACCAACATTCACACCACAGACATTCCAAACATTTATATTTATTGAGCGAGCCAGTCTGAAGAGTACTCGGGTCCAGCGCGAGCGTTTTTTATTTAACAAGGAACTTTATTTAACAAGGATTAAGATTTAAGGCTACGCCTTTTCTTACAATCTGTCCTTGGAACGCATAGACACACACTTATATAATTAGACAATTAAAAATTAAAAAGTTAAAAAGTTAACCAACAAAAGGAGATCGGAAAACGTGATAATAAAGATGACGATAATGATGATGATGATGACGATGATGATAATGATGATGATGATGATGATGATGATGATGATGATGATGATGATGATGATGATGATGACGATGAGGCATGAAGAGCATACATATGTGGTTATTCATAAAATCAAATGCATACTATGCAGGTAATTATAAATACAAGCTGGTAGCAATCGAACATGCAGCAATAGTACAACAAAAATATGTTCAGAATATACAATGCACAGCATATCTTTGACGTAATACTAAGTGTGGTAAGTCAAAAGGCGTTAAACTACTCAGACATTAAGTGGTTTTTAACACATTTGTTAAAACTTTTTAATGACTTTAAGTGTTTAAAGGATGATAGAAGTGAATTCCAAACTGAAGTACCCGAAAAAGCAAGACTGGTCTTATACAGGTCAATTCGTGGAATTGCTGGGATCAAGTTGACCGACCCATATCTGTGGGTAGCTTTATTAAATAATGATGTAATGTAAATCGGCACTTTACCGTAATACAATTGATGCATGAAAATGGCTTTGTTTAACTTCAGATGCTTTTCCAGTGGAAGAAAGTTAAGCATATTTAATTTCATATCTGTTGAGGCATTATCCTTTACGATGAGTTTGGCCGAGCGACGATAGAGAGTCTAACTTTTTCAAGTGGACATCACTGCTGCCATCCCAGAGCGTCGAAACATAATTAATGTGAGGCATTACATGAGCATGGTGGAACATTTCCAGAGTCCTTCTGTCGGTATATTGCTTTAAATTGGATAGGAGGAAAACGTTCTTGGCTACTTTCTTGCAAATATGCTGTAATTGTGCCTGCCACTTAAAGTCACAATCAAGAATGACCCCTAAAACGCGATGTTGTTGAACTTGTTCAATTTATTGCGTACCAATAGTAAGATTTAGTTTGAGTGGAGAAATCTGATGTTTTTGTCTGGTTGCAGTTACCATACTTTTAGTTTTTATTGGATGGACAAGCATAGCATTAGCACTACACCAGTTATTTACATAGTTTAAAGCTGTTTGAAGAGAGGACTCTATTACTGGAACAGACTTTCCATTTGAATGAAGAGAAGAATCGTCAGCAAAAAAATCACTTCTTACATTTTTCAGTGGGAGATCATTGATATACAGACAGAACAAGATCGGCCCAAGCACTGACCCTTGAGGCACCCCGCATTTCACAGTCTCCTCAGTAGATATTTTACAGTTTAGGGCAGTATATTGAGATTTGTCCTGTAAATAGGAAGCAAAAAGTTACACACTGAACTGTTTCTGATATACAACTGTAATTTTGTCAGTAAAATTGAATGATCAACAAGATCAAACGCTTTTTTTAAAGTCGAGAAACACAGCACCACTGATTTCAGATCGGTTTGTTGCAGACAACCAGGTGCCGCTTAGCGTGGTAAGGGCGCTGTGACAAGAGTGATTTGTTCGAAAACCAGATTGAAATTGATGGAAAAGGTTTCGGCTTTCTATGTACGCGAGCAAATGTTTGTGAATATGTTTTTCCAATGGTTTGGATAAAATGGGTAATAAGGAAATGGGTCTAAAATTATTTGGGTCGTATAAATGTCCGCTATTATGGAGTGGAATTACTTTTGCTCTCTTTAATAAACTAGGTACAGTATTTTGCTTTATGCAGAGATTATACGCATAGGTGAGTTGCCCCACAATATATTGTAGAGCTAATTTGGCCAAGTAAGGAGGAATCTTGTCAGGACCCATGGACTTTTTATTCTCAAGGCCTTACCTACCTCATACACTGCCATGTCTGGAATAGTGAAAAATCGTCCGGTTTACATTTAATTTGTCATTAAAAAAAATCATGTAATTTTGAGAGAGAGACTTCAAAGTCAGAATCAGGACTGTCGCATTTTGCAGATTCATTTAGCCTATTAGCAAGGGACAAACAATGGTTATTAAAATTCTTCAGGGGAGATGGTTGTGGCAAACCGATTTGAGTTTTGTTTAGATTTACCTAATATGTTATTAACAGCCCGCCAAACAATTGCAATATCTTTCTTGTCCTCGATTAATTTATTAAAATAATTTGCTTTTGCTTGACGTGTTAATTCTGTCACTTTATTCCTTTGTTTCTTAAAGTCAGACTTCATGTTGTTTGCTTTGTAAAAATCACGTAGGGACATGGCTTCAATAATCTGTTCCGTCAACCATGGGGGAAGAGATGGACTCGTCAGCAACAACATGATTAAACACAGCGGAAAATGGTGCTAAACTGAGATCAAAGAAGAACTTGGTTTCATCAAACGTTTTAAAGCTTATATATTCAATAGTTGTATGGCCCTTGTGCACCGGCTTAGGCAACTTGAATGACCAAGAACAAAATACTGAATAATGGTCACTGATGCTTGAAGGTACAGTTTTCACGTTTGACACCATGGAGGTTTTATTAGTGTAAATGTGGTCAATCAACGTTGATGTTGTATCAGTCAATCTGGTTGAGGTGTTCACAAGTTGATGGAATCCAAATAAAGACGTTACTGAGCGCCAGGCTGTCTGGGTTTTATGCAAATCGATGTTCAAATCACCAAGTAACAAAACATTACGATTATTACATTTAATGTTATCCATCAAAGCAATACAATCGTCAGACCAAGCTGAATGGGATGCGGGATTTCTATATACAAAGCCGAGGAGAAAAGAATTCGAATTCTTATACGAAATTTCGAGCCAAAGGCATTCAATACTGTTCACTTCCAAATCAGCCCTGCGCTTAACAAACTTTGCTATGGAATCATGGACATAAACAGCAAGACCAGTATGTCACACGCATTCCTTCTTTGCCACTACTAAAGCAAACGTGTGCAAGATTGTATGTTACACTCTTTGATGCCGAAATCAATTATTTTGATTATGCATTTATTTCTGAAAATGTTTACCTTCACATACATTTAGTCACTACCTTAAACACTTATGTTTTCAGTATTCATTTCAAGTGATCACGAACGTAGAAAAATGGGTATCAAAGTGTTGTTACATTTTGTTGTGCATTGTGAATAGTGTGCGAACAGGCCTTGGTCAGTCAATCACGTTTTATCTGTGTACTAAGTGTTTGACGGTAAAAGAATAACACCAACCCCGTTCTCCTGTATATAACCGAAAGCCACATTTTCTTCTTCGTTCAATTTCTGTTTTCAAAAGCTTCGTCAACTTTCCACTTACACGACAAGCTCCCTTTACCAAGCTTCAATGAAGAACCCTGAATACGAAAGGTCAAAACAAAAAAATAGGTACTACTTTCACTATCGTCGTCTGCAACGAAAATCAAAAATGGCGAAACGCTTTGCTACGTACACAGAGGACGAAATTTCAAAGAAAAGATCGAACCTTACACCTGTGACTAGGAAAAGTTGCATTGACAGTTCCGTGCGGATCTCACCACGTATCAACGTACATCCGATGCTCAGGACCTACAGCTAGGTGACGCTTTGGCGATTGAGGCTTCGTCTTCAGCTCTAACACGCACGCAGACAGTCAGGCAGGTCTAATCTGCCCCAGCGGTGTTGCAAGGTTTTGATTTAGAAACACTCGAATGTTACTTCGACGAGATAAACGAACCAAAAGTCAACAGTTTGCCCCAAATTCGGAAAATATTCTTTTAAAACGTCACTGTAAAAACCATCAACATCACTGTGAGAAAATAAACAATACAAACACAACCAGTTCCCCTGTGGAACATTTCGGGTGGACTTTCCCACGATCTGACCTACAAAAATCCTCCGTGTTCGTTCGCGCTTTGCATTCAATCTGTGTTAGTGCGCGTGTGTGTGTGTGTGTGTTTAGCTTTCGTTGGTATGTGCTGTTTGGTTCAAAATAAGTTTATCTTTTTTCCTTGAAAGATTCAGAAACGTTGGTTGATACTTTGTTGAATGCATTCAACCAGAAAAGACACGAAACGCATTGAATCTATCTTCTGCAAGCATGCGTGTGTAGGGTATGTGTAAAAGGGCAATTGTGTTTTTCAGTCTTGTTTTGTGCCTGTTATTTCGTCCCAACAAAACTAATTTCTGTCTTTCTATGCCTATGCTGTGAGACATAATCGCTATTACGAGTTAGTCGTGTGACAGATAGTTTTCTTGCACACTCGACTGCTGCTGTCTCATTCCGGCTACGCCGTCGTGAAACATCTACAGTCTCGTGTGCAAGAACACTCTCGGTCACACGACTAACTCGTAATAGCGGGTAATGTTGTACTTCCATACTGTCACGTCGGATTACAGAATAATGAGGAATCCGCAACATATCATCACAGATGCGTGAGTCTAGCCTAGTCTCTGAAATCCAAAACAAATGGGTTATGGGAGAATGTTGATTTAATAACACGCAGAGATCAGGAATTTTGTTCAAAAGATGATAAATGTTCAAGTGACCGATATTCAGTCCAGCGGCTGAAGCAAATGACGACATGCTTATAAATGTTAAGACTCACGCGGAAGCAGACACAATATACGCACACACTTAACGTTGTAGAGGGAATGTTCCAGCTTTGCCAGTAAAGGCAAAAATCCTTGTCAACGAATTACACAATAGAGTTATAAACAATGTGCTACAAAGTGTCACTGGCACGTCAGACGATGTGAAGAAGTGCTAGAACCAAAGGGAAAGAAACACACTCTTTCCTCAGTGTCCACGTCACGTCACACAGACAGGCAGTCCGAATACAACGCAAGGCACAACTAAAAACACAGGTATAGTCACTGCACAAGGTGCAAAATCCCTTCGAACTTTATCGTAAGAGTATAAGCGCAACACAAGCTCTATAGGTTGTATAACACTACTACAATTAACCACAAGAAACTAAGTCCATCTCACGATGAACACGAGCCGAAATCATATGCACTCAACTTATGAAATAGAAAGAAATCAAATACGACGAAGAGAAGAAAAAGTTTGAAAGTACCATTGAACTTCCAAGTCGGCGTGTGGCTGAGCTTAAAATAGGAATGTTGAACATTGCAATCTGTTTTTGTTGAAAATTGTGGTAGTTGTTATGTATTATTTTAAGAGCAAAGGAATGATGGGAAAGAAAAAAAAAAGACAGGAATAAATGTGAAAATAATGTTATTTCGAAATGTCTCTTACAACAAAGTCATAAAGGACAAACAGTATTGTGGAAAAAAATGTACGCATTAAATGTACAAGAAAAAACTTCTACACAAATAATGTAGCACCCGTGCACACCATTGTATTCAGATCAATGGTTAAAATAGTAAACGAAGTAATTGCTGTCGAGGACTAACAAAAAGATATTAAATTTTAACAAAAGATTAATTGTTCAGTCATATAATTAATGACAAATTTTTGGGGTAACCATCTTGGCTTAACCACTTGCACCAGAGAAAGTGAAATGTCACACAATGTCTTGAAAAGTTCAATATGAAGTGAACACAATAGATATATAACACATTGTGTTCACTTCATATTGAACTTTTCAAGACATTGTGTGACATTTCAATTGCATTTAATAAGTGGAAAATAGTGCAAAACATGACATGACAACTATGCATTTTAATATGAAAAAAACATCATAATGCAACATGTACATGA
>NW_027129195.1:0-12309 GCF_037325665.1 Littorina saxatilis
TTTTTTGTCTATCTGTGTGTCTGTCTGTCTGTGTCTGTCTGTCTGTCTGTCTGTCTGTCTCTGTCTCTGTCTCTGTCTCTGTCTCTGTCTGTCTGTCTGTCTGTCTGTCTGTCTGTCTCTCTGTCTCTCTCTCTGTCTCTGTCTTTGTCATCTGTCTGTCTGTCTCTCTCTTTATGTCTCTCTCTTTATGTCTCTCTTTCTCTCTCTGTCTCTGTCTCTGTCTCTCTCTCTTTCTCTCTCGCTCTCTCTTTCTCTTTCTCTCACTCTGTCTCTGTCTCTGTCTGTCTGTCTGTCTGTCTGTCTGTCTGTCTCTCTCTCTCTCTCTCTCTCTCTCTCTCTCTCTCTCTCTCTCTCTCTCTCTCTCTCTCTCTCTAGCGGTTTTGGATCGAATTTGAAACGCACCTGGTGTCAAGACTTTGCTGCAAAACTTGTCCCAGCTTCAGGGAGAAGACAACAGAAAGAAGCAGAGGATAGACAGATTTTGTCACGACTCAATACGTGATGCCAGATGTTCGAGTCGCTTGTGGTTTTTGTACAGATATATCACAACGGAGGTGTGTGTTACCGTGATAAGGAAAAAAATACGGTATTGTCATGGCATTTTGTTTCACGGAGTATGTCTAACTGAATGCCGAAGCGAGGGGAGTCGTGAATACACGTAAAAGCCCTTTCTTGCAAAACACAAGTTGACGTGGGTGACGCTGGCCGCTGCCAAGATACGTTGAAGCAGAATGTTCAGCATTTCGTTTTTCTATTGAAATATTTATTTTCTAATTTCAAAATGCCTTTTTTGTGGTGAAAAGGTTTTTTTACAGTGCATGTACTAGCTTACTGACATAGTTTTCGATCTACGACTAGAAGCTTTACCCGTTCCTTTTCGACGCACTGGATCGTGGAGGGTGTCATTAACAGCTCCTGTGAGCGTGTTCCGACATCCTGTTACCGAAACCTGTTAGCTGATGAAAAATTAAGGACCAGCTTTTCTGGCACGCAAGAACAAAATCGATGGCTGTTTTAACTGTCTGATGTTATCTGTTATAGTCAAACCACAACTGTTGTACTGCTTCATTGTGGATAGTGATAGCATCTCACTCTCTATTTCTGTTTCTTCTCTTTGTATTTTTCTCCCCCCCCCCCCCTTGCCCCCCACCCCCCCCCCCTCATACACATCCTCACCTCTCTTTCATCCAACTCCTCTATCTTTCTCATTTTCTGTCTTTCTCTCATTCTCTCTTTGTCTCTTTTTCTGTCTCTTTTTCTGTCTCTTTTTCTGTCTCTCTTGCTGTCTTTCTCTCACTCTCTCTTTTTCCGTCTCTCTTGCTGTCATTTTCTCTTTCTCGCTTTCTTTTTCTCAATGTCCTTCGTTCTCTTTGTCGATCTTTCTTTCTTTTTCTGTCTCCCTCTTCCCCCCTCTCTGTCCCTGTTAATCTCTGTCCCTCTCTCTCTGTCTCTCTCTGTCTCGCTTTCTTTCTCTCTCTCTCATTCTCTCTCTCTCTCATTCTCTCTCTCTCTCTCTTTCTCTCTCTCTTTCTCTCTCTCTCTCTTTCTCTCTCTTCCTCACTCTCTCTCTCTTTCTCTGTCTCTCTGTCTCTCTCTCTCTCTCTCTCTCTCTCTCTCTCTCTTTCTCTCTCTTCCTCACTCTCTCTCAAACGGACAGTCAGTTTCCCCCTGTTTTGAATTCCACCCAACGTCGCGAGACATTGTTGCCAGGAAGGGCAACAACGATTACCTGATTATTTCCCGCGAAGATAGAAGAAGAGCTGATAAAACCGTGTATTTGCTTGCTCTTTCGCTCTTTCCCCCTTCTCTCTCTCTCTCTCCCTCTCTCTCTCTCTCTCTCTCTCTCTCTCTCTCTCTCTCTCTCTCTCTCTCTCTCTCTCTCTCTCATACACGTAAAATTCCACTCGTGCAAAAACATAAGTGTACGTGGAGTTTCAGCCCACGTACGCAGAAGAAGAAGAAGAAGATGATCAACCAACTGTGATCTATCTCTGTCTCTGTCTCTGTCTCTCTCTTTCTCTTTTATAGTTATACTCTCACTAGACCAAGAATTGGGTGGCCATTACAGTTGCAAATACTTCAAGGACCAAACAAAGTGGAAACAGCCTCCTGACTGTACCGCAACGATTGGTGAAGCTGGTGTTTGCTAAAAGGTCGAGTGTTTTGCCAGGGGAAAGCAAAAACCACGGACAATTAAGTCAATCCAGCGATCCATTTCTCTGTGGCAAGCGAAACCCCTCCCATACCCCGTGTGCTGAATAGTGAAACTCCCCGTTTAAGACCCCCCAAATTAAGACTTCCTCTTTTTTAAGACCTTGATTTTTCACATATTCTGTTGATAAATAATTTACCCGCATTTTAAGACTCACTCCTTTTTGAGTCACTTGAGAAAAAGTGACTCTATGTAATCGGTCAGTGTTAGTCTGTCCGGCCGGCCGTCCGGCCGGCCGTCCGGCCGGCCGTCCGTAGACACCACCTTAACGTTGGACTTTTCTCGGAAACTATCAAAGCGATCGGGCTCATATTTTGTTTAGTCGTGACCTCCAATGACCTCTACACTTTAACGATGGTTTCGTTGACCTTTGACCTTTTTCAAGGTCACAGGTCAGCGTCAAAGGAAAAATTAGACATTTTATATCTTTGACAAAGTTCATCGGATGTGATTGAAACTTTGTAGGATTATTCTTTACATCAAAGTATTTACATCTGTAGCCTTTTACGAACGTTATCAGAAAAACAAGGGAGATAACTAGCCTTTTCTGTTCGGCAACACACAACTTAACGTTGGGCTTTTCTCGGAAACTATAAAAGTGACCGGGCTCAAATTTTATGTGAACGTGACTCATTGTGTTGTGAATAGCAATTTCTTCCTGTCCATCTGATGCCTCATATAATATTCAGAACTGCGAAAGTGACTCGATCGAGCGTTTGCTCTTCTTGTTAAGACCAGATTTTGTCAGATTTGTGCAGGTCTTAAAAGGGGGGTTCCACTGTACGTGACGTTGGCCTGCAGGCACCACGAACAAAGGTCAACAAAGGTCACTGCTGTGTGTGTCTTATTGACGCATTGATTTTCACTCCAACCATTTAGCGTGATGACTTTTGACTCGTGTAGGTGTTTTTTTCCTTTCCCTGACTCCTCCAGGCAGGTTTCACAATCTTCAATCACAGACTTCCTTTTTTTTCAACAAAATCAATCTTGACAGAGATCTTTGAAATAGTGTTTTTATTAAAGCCTTACATCCTCCTGGATGGAATCAAGACAAAAACTTGTATGGAGACGCATTCTTGTCGACATAATGTGATAGCTTGTTACAGTACTCTATCAAACAAAAGGATAGACGTAAACAGAATTGGATAACCATTTATTCAAAGAATATTGTCCAGAGGCTTTAATAAATTAAGCAATAACAATGCAAGCAAAATATCATTTCCGAGCTCAGTGAAAAAAGCAGCAAATAAGGACTAATTATGGGAATTCCGTTCTTCTGAACTGCTATTTCGCTGTGATGCACGTCATGAGCATACCTTCAAAAGTAACAATGTTAATTGCACTCCATTTCTCACTTTAAAAAAAAAGTAGAATCATTGACCAATAGAAAAAACCGAGTTTGGGATTTTTTTTGCATATTCTTGGGGAATAAATACCTGAAAATGTAACCCTCTAAATGGTGACATCATGACAGCGAAAAAAAATATACAGAACAAGTCATGTGAAGCGATAATAAAACATTAAGTTGGTTTGAAACTAAAAGATCAACATTGGAATCAGGGATGAGTCATTAACAATGCTAGTGAGATTTGGCTAGCCGAAACCAGAAGACCGAGACGGGTTGCCTCCGCGAAGCATATGAACAAAACGGGCGATTTTTCTCATTTGAGCAGATTTTCACACTAAGCATGACATATCTGCTTATACATTGGGATCCAGGAAATCCAAAGGATACAATGCAATAACATTTGAATCTGTAATCAAAAGTGTTATTGTTATTTGCAATTTTTAGAATGTTATGTACCAAATTTTATAATACATTTCATAACTTGACGAAATGTAAAACAAGTCGCGTAAAGCGATATAAAAACATGTAGTCAATCTATAGGCATCAAATTGAAGGATAAACTAAAAAAAAAAACCAGTCCGATCGGCGAGACTAAATTCAGATAGTCTCGGCTAACCATACCCGAAAACCGTCACGGATCACACTCATCTCCGCGAAGCATACTCAACCTGTTTTCTTTAATTCTGAACGCGTTTTTAAAGTAAACATAACATATGTATATATATATTTTAAATCAGGAAAAGATAAGAAGTACAATGCAGTGGTGTTTGAACCTGTAATGAAATATTCGTTTTTGATGACAATTTTAATGAGCGAACTAATTCACTTATTTTCAAGCTACCTGGCTCAAATGCAATATCAAAGTCCCGACTTAATCAAAGATTACTTAACAGGTCCGCCTCAACTATCACAAAAACGGAAATGACGTCATCAAAGACTGTGGCAGAGTACCTTAACGCAGTCCTAGTATATCCACTACTGACTGAACTGTGGCATAGTACCTGGACGCAGTCCCAGTATATCCACTACAGACTGAACTGTGGCATAGTACATGGACGCTGTCCCAGTATATCCACTACAGACTGAACCTTAATGTCTTGCATTTTCTACAACTACTCTGCACACATAAGAAAACCCAACCCCTCTCGCACGCACACATGCAAGTACGCACGCATCAACACTCACGCATCAACACTCACACACACACACACACACACACACACACACACACACACACACACACACACACACACACACACACACACACACACACACACATAAGCTAACACAAACGAACACGTGCGCACAACGTTCGCGCGCACGCTTACACACACACACACACACACACACACACACACGCACGCACGCACGCACGCACGCAAACGAACACGTGCGAACACGAACACGAACACGTGCGCGCAACGCCCGGCCGCACGCACACACACACACACACACACAGCTAGATAATACATCATCTGATATGTTTCCTTGTTCATATGCTTTTTTCAAGTCATAAACGTAAACAATGAATGGTTTTACTGGGATTTTGTGCAGCGTTTTGTATTATCTGCGTTGTTGTCGGATTTAAATACTCTCTCAAAAACTGGGTATCTAATCACGACCGATAAGATTTTCCCCTTTTCGATTAAAAAGTACAATGAGATTTAGTCAGAACCATAACATTATTCTTCCCAAAACACTTATTAACATCCATGTAAAAGAAACACAACTCTGTTCATCAAATTATCTCACCCTTTGCAAGAAACGTATGGCGAAGGCACATTTCGCGCCGCGGTGCAGATGACGCAATTAACTCTCGTGACGAAACGATTGGTTCGTGACGTCGCGTCATCAACCGTTCATGAATGGCCCTTGTATGAATGGCATTCTTTCTGTTGGGATGACGTGTGAACCTCATCATTAGTGACTTGGAAAATCGGTCGGATTTAGGTATCCCCGAAGTCGGTCGGAATTGGATACACTTACCCTACACTCTTCCACACTGACAGGCGCGCGCGCACGTACGCACGCACATATGCAACAATAACAATGACAAAAATCAAACTTTTAAAAGCACTTGAAAGTTAATAAACAAAGCAACTATTGATTCCCTACGATTATATGATCGTGACTGGCTCTCTTTCCAAGTTGGAACGTTTTCAATCTGCTGTCTGACGTCATCAAAGTGTTGAAAATCGTACGGCGATGTCTATAAAACTCTCACTTGACCACAACATTCACAATGCAGTGCATTCAAGGATTGAAAAAAAACACTGGCGTTGATCAGACACAGTCACTGAATGTTGTTATTTTACAAATGAATCTGCTTAACATTTGGTAAGAAATGACCGTCAATAGTGCCGGGCGGTCGTGAGAATTCAAGGTTTTCAGAGACAGACAGTAAATAACGTGCTCTGAAATAAACACATGCCGAAAAATTCTTTAGTCAGCCAGTTGATCATCTGCCTGACAACGGATAGGAAGTATAACATTGGTCGCATCATGGCAATTTGCTGTGTATGGCGGTCATAGCAGACGATTTGTCTTCAGGACGGTCGTGAGAAAAAATGAGACAGACACCTTGCCCGAGTGACTAGACAGTAAATAACGTGCTCTGAAATAAACACATGCCGAAAAATTCTTTAGTCAGCCAGTTGATCATCTGCCTGACAACGGATAGGAAGTGTAAAATTGGTTGCATCATGACAATTTGCTGTGTATGGCGGTTATAGCAGACGATTTGTCTGCAGGGCGGTCGTGAGAAAAAATGAGACAGACACC
Source organism: Littorina saxatilis (assembly GCF_037325665.1). NCBI lineage: Eukaryota > Metazoa > Mollusca > Gastropoda > Littorinimorpha > Littorinidae > Littorina > Littorina saxatilis. Next base: position 6,342 of record NW_027129195.1, read on the forward strand.
TTGCCCGAGTTACTAGACAGTAAATAACGTGCTCTGAAATAAACACATGCCGAAAAATTCTTTAGTCAGCCAGTTGATTATCTGCCTGACAACGGATAGGAAGTGTAAAATTGGTTGCATCATGACAATTTGCTGTGTATGGCGGTTATAGCAGACGATTTGTCTGCAGGGCGGTCGTGAGAAAAAATGAGACAGACACCTTGCCCGAGTGACAAAATGACCAAGCGCAAGTAGAATAAGCCGTAGTTAGCCTTTCAAAACCCTTTCATGTCGTGATTTGATGGAAATTGCTACTTATTAAAAGCATGTTACGTCCAAACCTTTTAACAGCCATTCCAACTGAACAGATTTGTAATTAACGTTTTTGAGACAGACACATTTAGAAAAAAGACCGTTTACTTCACATGCGATTGTATCGACTAAACATAAACACATTCATTGTTTTTTTTAACGAAGTGTGTTCATCTATCTCTGTTCTTTGGTTTCTAATGTACTTTTCACTGGATTTCTTTGTGTGTTTTTGTACTGGTGCCTTTGTCTATTGCAATGTGGCTAAAAAGGGAAATCGTGTCTGTCTCATTTCTCACGACCGACCTACCTTTTTCGCTGGTGGGAAATACAAACTTGACTTAAATTCGATCAAAGTTTATTTTTCATATGTAAATTCCGAAGACATTCGACACAGACCAGTGAAAATTCACGACTAAACAAAACGAAACATTTTATTTAATATCAAAGTCAGGGACATACCCGACTCTGAAGACTGTGAAACCTGTCTCCAGCTCTTGACGTTTTCAGTGGGTGTTTTGTTTTAGGCTTTCGTGACAAGCAGTTTTGACTTTTTCACCAATTTTGTCTTGACCCAAGTTTGGCTTGCACGTTTAATTCTCGGTGGCGTTCGGAATCCTTTCTTAATAATAATTTAACATAAGAGGGTTTTATTCCAGGAGAAATCATGATATCGTTAGTTAGTTAGTTAGTTAGTTAGTTACTTAGTTACTTAGTTAGTTGTTGCTTTTTGGGTCCAGCGGACCATATAGGCCAAATCAGGACCCCAATCATTATATCAAATCTTCTTTACATTCTCTAATGTTATAGTGAACTACATGAGTGAGAACTCTTTGTTCAAAGTAGCTTTTAGCTTTTCAACCAATTGACATGAAATAAAATGAAGCCAAGCGAATGAATGTGAGTTTGTATGAGGACTTGTTTATGCCTCCACATCTTGGTCTCTCTGGTTGACGGGTTGGCCGTCTCACCCCTACCTGTCTTTATTTGACGTTGGGTCCTCGCCAGGGGCGACAATAGGTAACTCTATGATTACAGTATGATGGTTATCTTCCCCCATACAGGCATTAGTTACGCCCCCTCTCCGCGGGATTCCCTCCCTTTTGATAGAGGTTATCTCCCGGAGTTATCACCCCTGCGGTACTGAGTTGCACGCAATGGTTTGGTCATGCTCGAGCGAGCTACGGCTTGAGTCAGCGTGTTTTTGAATAAATGAAGTTTTTAGGAGTGTCTGCTTTGGTGAGAAGGTGTACGGGGTTTCGGCCTCATACTAATCACAAATGTATTTGTCTGTGTGCGAAGGGGATTGCTTAATTAACGCAATGGGGCTTCTTTTATGTCTGTGTCGGCTTAAGTTTGATGTGTTTCTTTGAAATCGTCGTTCTTTGAAGAATCTGACAGTATAGCGATTATCTAGCTGAAGCTCTGTCTTAATCTTATCATAAAGATGAGTGTGTGTTTCAAAACACTTTCGTTCCGTGCGGAAGTTGGTCGGATTCATTTGATGAACATAGATCTTCAGGTGCGCAACCAGAAACTTAGTTTTATACACTTTTACCAAAATAGCTTAATACAAGATTTGCGTAAAGCTTGCACCACTTAATGGACTCACAAGAAGCATTTATTTCTGTGTTCAAATAAAAGTCAAATCTTCCAACAATTCATGAGCATCACTTTAAGAATTCAAACTTTCTCACAAAATGCACAATAATGTCTATCCCCCTTTGCGTGAAAAACAAAAACATCCAACCTCACGAACAAACAAACTACAAACGAAATCAGTTTACCTGGAATGTTCAAGCTTCCACATAAAAATGCACAGTAACCCTTAATTATCTTGCTATCTATCGCCCTTTACCCTGTTTATGGTTACCAGGTCGCTAAGTCAGCATTTAGCGAACAACCGTTGAGAAGCAAGTTGGGTCAAATTTGAAATGTATACCCGAGTTACGGTTTCTGTAAGGAAGTCGCCTCCGATTGAACCTGTGACCCACACTGTTACTGTACACGGCATGCAAGGCTTAGATTTCAGAAAGGGGGGGACAGAGAGCGAGAGGTTTAAAGAGAGAGAGAGAGAGAGAGAGAGAGAGAGAGAGAGAGAGAGAGAGAGAGAGAGGGGGAGAGAGAGAGAAAGGGGGGACAGAGAGAGAGAGAGTGTGAAAGAGAGAGAGAGGGGGGGACAGAGATAGAGAGAGAGAGTGAGGGGGGAGAGAGAGAGAGAGAGAGAGAGAGGACAGAGAGAGAGTGAGGGAGAGAGAGAGAGAATGAGAGGGGGGGGGGGCAGAGAGAGAGAGAGAGAGAGAGAGGGGGGAGACAGACATACAGGGAAAGGGCTGGGGAGACATGATGGAAAGAGAGACGGGGACAGACAGACAAAGCGAGAGAGAGACAGCGAGCAAGAGACACCTACAGACAAACACGAGAGAGAGGAAGAGAGAGAGATATAGAGAGAGGTGGGGGTGTCTAACGTGACTTTAAAAAGCAGAGGCGAAGAGGTGCAAGGAACAAACGTCACCTTGAAGATGAATAGAAGGGAAGGGGGGTCAAAGGGAACGGCAAGAGGTATGGGGACGGAGGGCAACCTGTAACCCGAGCCTGACTGAGACGTTAAGAGGACAACCTGTAAAAAGAACCCCCGTTTAATGGCGACAGCTTTTGAAGTCACTCAGTCTGCAGTGGAAGCGATCGACCTGCCTTGAAAATATTCAGCGTTATTGACATAGGAACAGAAGAACATCATGGATACATGCATATATTGCTTAGTGACGGAAGGGGCAAAACTTCAATGAGTCAGATGCAAGGTGATGGAAGGCCTATAGAATAAGCCTAAGCTTCGAATTCAGCAATATTTAATGTCTTTGAACGTTGTCTTTGTGTTGTTTTGTTGTTGCCATAAAACCTTCGGGTTGAGCTGGAATGACTGTGCACAGGTGAAAGTGAGAAGGTCTTCAGTCTTGTTTCTGTCTGTCTGTCTGTCTGTCTGTCTGTCTGTCTGTCTGTCTGTCTGTCTGTCTGTTTGTCTGTCTGTCTGTGTCTGTCTGTCTGTCTGTCTGTCTGTCTGTCTGTCTGTCTGTCTGTCTGTCTGTCTGTTTGTCTGTCTGTCTGTCTGTCTGTGTGTCAGTGTTTCTTTCTTTCCTTCTTGTTAAAACTTAAACAAATGTTATAACTGTCATTAGACATTAAGAATAAAAAAAACAAGCAAGGTAGGTTGTTGGAACGTTTGTTATTGACAAAACAATACATTCACAGATATTTTGACGCAACGGTCTTTTAAGTGAACAGACAAAATAATATTCACACAAAAGTATATGTCATTAGACATTCTTGAAATCAAAATGACTCAGTCTGTAAATTGTCCTTCTATTGAACTAAGAGGCTCTTCTCCACTTAGAGAGAAAGGTGTTCTTCCTGTTTGATCCTCTAGCTCTCTCAGTAATTTGGTTTAAACAAGTTTATTCAGTAAATTCCATTGGTAATATTGCCGCATACATGAAATAAGGAACATGGAGCACAACAAGCTAAGCTTATGAGCGTACTCTTAAAAGCAAATGAAATTTGGCGGACGATTTTAATATAACAAATTTGAAATAATGTCAAAATAATAATGGTAAATTATGGTAGACAAACATGTAACAATAAAAGTGAAAACAAAACCAACAAAAAACAACAAACAAAAAAACCAATGCTAAACTAACAACAGTACTCACACGCGCTCGCACACTCACTCGCACACACACGCATACAATGACTTCCACATGGTTGAAAATAGAATACTACCAGAACAAAGAAATGTAAACAGTACTGCACATGGTGGATGAGATAAATGCATTCATTATTCAAAACGTTTGCTTAATAAGATAAACCTGAATAACTGGTCAAATATCAATGCATTTTCGCTGTCTGACTTGTCTCTATTGCCATACAGAAAATCATCAGCGGTTAGCAAATCATAGTTGGGCAGTGTTGACAAGGTGACGTCACGTATTTGAAGAGATAAGGGGCAATGAAAAATATAGTGCTCCGCATTTTCAACAGGATAACCACAAGTGCATGACGGGTCGGGAATTAAATGTCTGTCAAATAGATCAGTAATTTGACAACAGGGCTTTAAACCGAACCCTTTTTCTTTGCTTGTGAGCAAAGTGCTGATTGTATCGCGAAGGACCCTCGGGAGACATCGCGTCAGGCATAAAATCACGCGGGATGACGTCATTGCTTCGCAATATATCCGAGTCTAGATATAGAATATATCCTTCTTAGAAGCCATCAGTACCGTTCATCTTTGCGAACACTCCTTTGGCAAGCGTGAGTAGGCTATTCTTTTGTAAGCAAGGTAAAACGAAAGGGAAATAAAGAAAAGCCTGTAGAAATAGACTGTTCTTTTAATGAACAATTTGTTTTAACATTGAGGAATTAACTAAATAAAAGAGTTGAGGTACTGTTGTATCCTCACGCAGTTTGTGTATCGTCAGCAAGTGAACAATGGAAGGGCGGAATGCGTGCATTATTTCGAGATGGCAATTTGCACATCCTGACTTTTTCAGACAGAGATTTGACCTTCTAGCACGTTACTCTTTGTCGGTAGCAAAGTTTTATTATCGTTGCTTCTCAAACTTTTAAGTAGTTTTTGCATTCTTTTTCCAGTGCTTGTTATCTTAAGATCAAGCGTTAAAACCCTTACCCGCAAGGGAAATCCAACCGCTTTGTTCTCTTCAAAGAGAAATAGTTGTCTTCATGAAAAACACATGAACTTCCCTCGCAGCTTGAATGTACATTCAAATGAAAATTAATGGCTTCTGAACGCTCTAATGGCTCGGTCTGTGCGGTTGAAAGCACAAAGAAAGCCCTGCGAACGATCAGACTGCAGACCAAAGAATCGGATTGGCATTCAGCAGACTTTGCATGTCGATGGTTCAACCTTTGATGTCCTTAGAGACAAAGAAATAGAAAAACCTTAAATTGCATTATCAAAAAACAAGAGAGGTAGGTTGTTGGAACGTTTGTTATTGACAAAACAATACATTCACAAATATATCGACCCAACAGTCTTTTAAAATTCAACGTTTTTTGAATTTTCTTCAATTGCATTGCTATACAAAGGTCACAGTTGAAGATGAACACTGCAAAACTTTTACCTCGCCCGCAGTCATCTTGCTTGAGTTAAGGTCATTTGATATGCGACTCTTCTTTTCAACTTTCCCGAATCAAACAATTATTCAAAGGCGAGGCTTAAAGACAATTCTACAGTGTTATCTCTAAAGAATCATCACGATACCCATAATCTATATTTTATGTGGACCGATATGCGTGATTTCTCCACAACCATCCAAAAATACCAACCCATTCTTCTGAGGCCACAAAGCGTAGAAAGATCTATCAGAGGACAGCACGTTTCGCCCTGCAGTCCGGACTGACGATCTAACAGCGAACGACAAGAAGAAGAAGAAAGAACTATAGTGTTATCTCTGTATAATCATTACAATATGGCAACAAAAAAACACACAAAAAATAGGTGTGGTTACGGTAACATAGCCAAAAAAAACCAGGGTAGGAAGGTAGGCAATCACTTTTTTTTTAAACTTGTTTTCTAATGTGTACAAATTAAACCTACTTGAAAGGGAAATAGGTGTGCGACTCGGGCGCTTTCGCTTTCATTGCGTTTTCTGCACTCGTTTTCTTG
>NW_027129196.1:0-7500 GCF_037325665.1 Littorina saxatilis
GAGAGAGAGAGAGAGAGAGAGAGTGGGGGGAAAAAGGTATGTGGGGGTGGGCACAAGGGGGGTTCCTCAGTCATATATATAACTCTTGATGGCTTATTTTGACATAGTAAAGCCCTTAGTATTACCACTTTCCGTAATAAACATACAACATAAGCAACAAGTTCACAAAGAAACACACAAAAACATTCCAATTTCCCTCTCTACAAAAAGAAACGCACTGACAAATAAGGAAACCTAACACACGCACACACTCTATCTGCTCCTCTATTTGCCCCCCTAACTCTCTCTCTTTCTCTTTAATGCACACAAACACAGACAGACAGACAGACAGACAGACAGACAGACAGACAGATACACAAACACACGCACACAACACACAGACACAGACAGACACAAACACAGACAGACAAACAGACAGACAGACAGACAGACAGACAGACAGACAGACAGACAGACAGACAGACAGACAGACAGACAGACACACACACACACACAGCGTTCTTTGTTTTGTCTAGATCCGTAGTGTCGACACCACAATTTCCGTTTCAGACAGGGAGAGTCATCGTGGGAGAAGAAGAAAGACTAAGAATGAAGGATATGTCTTTGCAGTGCTACAAAAACAAGTGATAAATCCCAAAGATTAGGCGCACATATGTGTGCAACACACGTCATCACTTACACTGGATGTCATAACAAAACAAACAAGGCGTGTATATATATACATGTGCAACATACATAATCACTTACACGGGATGACATAGCAAAACAAAAAGGAAACACACAAACAAACAAACAAACAAAATAACACACACAAACACACATTCTTGTCATCTGAAATCACCTGAACAGACGATTTTCGGATATAACTCTGTCAGTGTTTTAACCTTCACCGGATCACGCTTCAGACTACACTGTCCGGATGATGTGGGTCGTGTGCGACCCATACTTTCCAAAGAAGGATTCAACGTAAAAAGTATGGGTCGTACACGACCCACGCCATCCGAATAAGGATAAACAACGTAAAATTCCTTGCGTAATTCCATATGGGTCGTCCACGACCCACATCATCCGGACTGTGTAGTTCAAATTACGTCATTTATTTGTTTATTTACAAAGATAATATCTCAAAAGTTGGGCAATGGGAAGGTCGTATGGTGATTGGAGATTACATGACTTGACTTACTTGACTTATTCCTGTAGACTCCCTGTGGAGCATAGGGCCGCGGAGATTACATGAAATCTCAATTAAAAACTCCAAATAGTTTCAGAGATAAAGACGATTTTATGAGGCTCTGGGTCGTCCACGACCGACGGTGAAGGTTAAGGGCGGTGGGAGAGTTGTGCCAAAACAAAGAAATAACCCAGAGAGACACATATTCTTGTCATCTGACATCATCTGAACAGACGGTGCTCGAAAATAACTCTGTCAGTGTCAGGCAGTGTAAGAGTTGTACCCTCCAAAATGCTGAGCCAAACACACAGCCACTGATCAGTGAAGGCAAGCGATCCTGGCATCAAAACGAATAATGAGCTCCAGGCCTGCACCTTTTGTATGAGAAGGGGAAGCTTCCTGAATGAGGCTGAGGAACTCTTCACAACAAAAAAAAACCAACACATTTATACTTCACACCACCAGCTACATTCACCAACTCACCTTACTTAGAACAAACGTCTTTTCTTGATCGGCTAACTCAAAAATGGGGAAGTCCCACTCGCCTAGCTGGTTAATTTGTAACAAAGGAACAGTCTCAACGTCCTCCAAGGTGAACAAAGGAGTTTTGCTGTCTGACAGCGGCGAGCCCGCTTCTGTTGCCGCACTGCTACCGTCCACCAAAACACTCTCTGCTTCTTCTGTGGTATACTCTCTCTCCTCCACTGCTTTCTGTAAACTACTCCTCCTCTCTGCATCCTCTGCGTGCTTTTCCTCCTCTTCCTCCTCCTCCTCTTCTTCTTCCTCTGCCTCCTCTGGTCGAGAGAGTCTCCTTGTGGCGTCTGCTGCTGAGGCCGAAGAGGACTTGGAGCTCATCCGCTGGCTTGATTCCTGTTAGGGGTAGAAGAGAAGGAGTATTAGAGTTTGTGTGTGTGGTGTGGTGTGGTGGACGGGGGAAGGTGTGTGGGGTGTGTGTGTGTGAGAGAGAGAGAGAGAGAGAGAGAGAGAGAGAGAGAGAGAGAGAGAGAGAGAAAAAGAGAGAGAGAGAGAGAAAAAGAGAGAGAGAGAGAGAATACCAGCATATGTGCGAGTGTGTATTTCTTTTCCACTATATGCGTTTGTCAGGAAAAGGAGATTAGTGGGTGGGGATATGCATAGGTGTGTGTGTGTGTGTGTGTGTGTGTGTGTGTGTGTGTATCTATGTGTGTGTGTAAATATGTGTGTGTGTATGTGTATGTGTGTGTGTGTGTGTGCGTGTGTGTGTGTGTGCGTGTGTGTGTGTGTGTGTGTGTGCGTGCGTTGGCGTGCGTGCGTGCGTGCGTGCGTGTGTGTGTGTGTGTGTGTGTGCACGTGTGTCTCTCTATCCGTCTGTCTGTATATGTCTTTGTGTGTGGTAAGTGTCCCTGCTTCAAACAGCCTCTGCCCCGCCTGCGTCCGTGTGTTTCAAGTCACGTCTTCAGACCAAAGACAAACGCTCATATTCATGACATTTCTAAGACAGACAGGAAATTAGATTCAACTCAGGCCACAATTCCCAGGTCAATGCATAATATGACAACAGCCAGAATCCTCATATGACAGCTAGAATCCCACAGAGGGTCTCACTCTGTCAAATCCAGCAAGACAGTAAGAAATGGAAAACGTCGGGTGAAAGTGGTGCTGTTAAATCTTTGGTCACATGAAGGGTGTGTGCATTTGACAGGGTTTTAAATGTTTTCGTGAGAGTACAGGGGTGGGTGAGGTGGGGTGGGGTGGCGCGCGCGCGAGAGAGAGAGAGAGAGAGAGAGAGAGAGAGAGAGAGAGAGAGAGAGAGAGAGAGAGAGAGAGAGAGAGAAAGAGAGAGAGAGAGAGAGAGAGAGAGAGAGAGAGAGAGAGAGAGAGAGAGAGAGAGAGAGAGAGAGAGAGAGAGAGAGAGAGAGATTCAAAAAAAATCTTTTTGTTTCTGTTTTCTTTCTTCGATCCTTACCTCCTATTTTCTTTCCTTAATTCTTTCCTCTTTACTTTCCCGAATTCTCTCTTTCAGAGTTCAACTTTTAACTTTCTGCTATTTATTTATTGTTTTCCTTTGAATTTTCCAAGGCAGCTTCTAACACAGTCTCCAAGGCTAAGACACATAATATACTGCTGACGGTTTTCCCTTTCTTTTTCAGTTTTAACTCTTTCACCTCTTCTTTCGTCTCACCTATCTTTTAATACTTTTCTATTTTCTCTCCTTTTCGACGTTTGTTATATGTGACCCTCCACCACGAAATGAGTCGCATGTCACCTTTGCATGATTTTCATATTTTTACATTTTCCTAAAGAGTTTTTTATGCTCTATCCAGTGGTGAAATCCGTTTTAGAAAAGAGCGAAAACTGTTTGAGTTATAAGCCTGTGACTAAGGTGACCCTCACACTGTTACAAGACACTGCCCGGACTTATATTGAGCCTAGCGCAGAACCGCGCGAGGTGACATGCGACTCATTTCGTGGTGGAGGGTCACATATTTTGTTTTCTCTTGGAATTTTACAAGACGGACGCTAACACAGTCTCAGGGGTATAGACACCTAGGAAGCTGCTGACACTTTTTCTCATCTTCTTTTTTTGCGTTTTCACCCTTCCTTCTTTTATGTCTTACCTTCTTTCTTTCCTTCCTTCCGTTTTTTCTTTCTTGTTTTTTTTTCCTTTCTTGCTTGTTATTTCCTTCTTCTTCATCTTTCATTTCGCTGTCTGCTGTTCTGTTTCCTCCAAAGTCTCCAAGGTGAAGACACCTAACAAGCTACCGACAAAAAAAACGGGGCAAGAGATGGATGTTACCACCTTGCCTTGGTCTCTTCTGAACCTCGAAACAAAAACCCGAGTAACTTCATTACTTTTCACGCACCGTCATTTCTCTGGCTGGGATGTAAAAGATCCCAGTGAGTTGTCTCACTCTCAAAACGCAGAATACAGAATATAGTCTTGAGTCGAGCGTTTGAAAATGCCTGAGCCTGAAGGTGGGTGTAACTTACACCTCTTAGTATCAGTCTGCCTTAGAGATGAGGACAACAGTTGGCCAGATGGCCAGAATAGCGCGCTGCATTTTCCCGCATAGAACTATGGCGCGTCTGCCGCGACGGTGCCTGAGCTAAACATTGGTGGGCATTGCTCACAGCCCGACACACGGCACTGTAAACATTCCCCGTCCCTTCACCTCTCTCGCCACCATCCGCCCTACCCTTGGTCTCATGCCTGAATAGGTGCACAAACGAAAGTTGAGAATTCTCAAAATTAGGTAAACCTGTTAGAATGACAAGCAGTCCTGCGCTTTTTAAGGAATTTTCTTTTAATGATTCGCTCGGCTTAGACGGTTTGTACATCAGGGAATCTATGCCGAAATCATGTTTGGATCAAGAAATTCTCAAGTTTCTGATTGCAACTTACAATCTCAAAATCTTTTAATAATAGCATAATTAAGACACATACAGAAAAAGAGCGACAGACAGAGGTAGAGATGAAACGATAAAGGCACAGAAAGACAGACAAGACAGGCAGACAGACAGGCAGACAGAAAGACAGAGGAGCGGGGAGGGGGGGTTGATGATGATGATAATGATGATGATGACCTTAGCAATCCGGTGGGTAATAAATGAAGAAAGAAAGACAGAAAAGCATGCAGCCAGAGATCGAGCCATGCAAACAAGAGAAGTATTTGCTGATGCACTCAGAATCAAGCTTTTACAATCTCAGACCAACTTGTAAGCCTCACCTTTCTGCTGCTCATGCCCCCATCTTCAGGGGCGCCCATGTGGTCGCTGAGGTCGCTGCTGTTGGGCGAGTCGCTGCTCTCGTAGTCCGAGGTGATGAGGCGCTGCTTAAGCAAACCTTGGGTGGACTCCTTCCCCACCCCGGGTGGCGCTCCTCGGCCCCCTCCAGCCACACTCCCGTCCCCGGCCCCCTCACCCCCGAACTCCGCCTTGACAAGCGGTGACATACCTTTAGCGTCGTAGAGGGTAGGGCTAACGGCGGAAGAGGCGGATCTTGGAGCAGAAGGGGCGGGGCCTACTGAGCTACCGCTGCTGTCATTGGCCAGGCTCTTCCTGGCCAGGCGGCGCTGGTAGGTGTGGGGGGCGGGGCCCGCGGAGGCGAGGGAGAAGGAGCGCGACTTGGGGATGGTGAGAATGACGGTGCTGTTGGCGGATGGGGAGGGGGAGTTACTGCGGCTGCCCGATGGGCTGGAGCCCGGGGTTCCCTCCCTGGAGTGGCGGAAGCTGGCGGAGCGCAGACGGCAGGGCTCGGGCTCCAGAGTGGGCATGCCGGTGGCGGAGGTGGTGGTGGTCCACGTGCTGGTGGACATGCGGCGGATCAGGCTTGGGGGCAGGCTGCGACGTAGCCTCTGCAACGCCAACATCAACATTAACAAAATGTTTAAAAACAAATAATGGGTATAGCACGGACACCAACAAATATACAGAATGGTCTGCAATCTAAATCATCACCAAAATGTTAAAAAAAAAAAAAAAAAAGAAAAACAATAATAAAAACTAAAACAACAAAACATGACCAACGTCAAAGATCACCATCCCAAAGTCGATGTCGATTTACAGTACCATTTATCATCCCTATTTGTTGGTTGTGTATCTTACTGCTGTAAAGATTGATAGGTCGACGTTCTTGTCAATGTTTCGTTTTGTCTAAAAATAAACATTTCATCAACGAACTTGTCTTGTTTTTTTGATAACCAACATGTAGTAATACTAGTATATGAAGATTGGAAGGTAGTTTACATAACAAGCAATAGCAGGTGCAGACCCCACTTGAATTAGGCCAAAAAAAAAATAGGTCTGTTTACGGTAACCCGACCGACCCTATTTTTTTCGCGCGATCCTAGACTTTTTTTTTGGCATTTGGGGGAAAAAAAAAAAAAAAAAAAAAAATCTTGTTTTTTTTGCAAAATAACGTAAAAATATGGTTTTTGGGAGAAAAAAAAAAAAAAATTCCCGACCTACCGACCCTATTTTTGTTGCCTATGTTACCGTAAACAGACCTTTTTATATTTAGTCAAGTTTTGACTAAATATTTTTTTGCCTTACACATGATGGCAGTCCTGTGCGTTATTGTATGTGAGTAGGTGTCCTTGATATTATGCCACATGACTGACCTCAATAGCACACTCCTTCTCGTGAAAACAGCTCGGCTCACTTTCTCAGATCTGGCCAGGCAGAGGATAAGACCATCCATCCATTTGGTCATAATATACCAAAAGTCAACAGCCTTTCTTTCTTTCTTTATTTGGTGTTTAACGTCGTTTTCAACCACGAAGGTTATATCGCGACGGGGAAAGGGGGGAGATGGGATAGAGCCACTTGTCAATTGTTTCTTGTTCATAAAACAGGGTCCCCACTGGTTTTTAGAAACAAAATTCCATGACTTTTCCATGACTTTCCATGAGCCTCAATAACATTTTCCATGACTGATCCACAGGTCGCCATTTCCGAACACGCAAACTTTTTACGTCTTGTCACTGCCAGTTTTGACACTGGCTTGCTTTGCACTGAATTTGAGTCAGTTTCTACGCAGTGTCTCTTCGACAAGCAAGTCAAGCATTTGCTACGCAGTCAGATTATCGGTAATGTTTGCTGGTCCTGTCATTTCACTAAACTGGACCACAGACGGAAGGTATCGTTCACTGGACCACTACTTAAGTGACCGACTGGACCAGCCACTGTTTGTATCCATCTGCACTTTCATAAATTCCGTTTCGTAACCGTCACTGTGACTTGACGAACTGTCATTTTTTTTCACCGCGATACACAGTTCATTGCGAAGATCTTCCTTGGTAATTCGTTCCAATTCCGCATACTTTTTGTTGTCAAGAAACAACTCGAAAGAAAGTTTCAAACTCATCATCCTCCATCTTGCTTGTCGAAGCGCTAAAGTACTTTATCGATGCAAAAACAAAAGCAGAAAACTTCGACGAAACCGACTCAAATGCAGCGCAGACGACACGACGAGATAACGGAAGGAAGTGAGCCTCGCTTTGGCTCAAGTGCCGTTAAAAATACCGTTATTCTCGTATGCAAATACGAACGAGAAGTTGGTCATACGAACAAGCCTTGTGCTGGCGACGCATATCGCTCCTGGCTGGCAAAGGGGGGGGGGGGGGGGAGGGGGAGAGGGGGGGGGGGGAAGGCTGGGCGACGGAAATAGTCGCTAGCGTGCTAAAGGTTAATTTTTTTTTCTTTCTTATTTTTGTTAAATTTCATGACTTTCCATGACTTGAACTGAAATTCCATGACTTTCCAGGCCTGGAAAATTAAAAATCAAATTCCATGACTTTCCAGGTTTTCCATGACCTGTACGAACCCTGATAATCAAAAAATTGCTCCAG
>NW_027129197.1:0-1000 GCF_037325665.1 Littorina saxatilis
TTGTTTTTATAAAACGATCCAAATTTACGTTCATCTTATTCTTCATTATTTTCTGATTCCAAAACCATATAAATATGTTAATTTGGATTAAAAACAAGCTCTGAAAATTAAAAAAATATAAAAATTATGATCAAAATTAAATTTCCAAAATCGTTTCAAAAACTATTTCATCTTATTCCTTGTCGGTTCTTGATTCCAAAAACATATAGATATGATATGTTTGGATTAAAAACACGCTCAGAAAGTTAAAACGAAGAGAGGTACAGTAAATCGTGCTATGAAGCACAGCGCAACCGCTGCCGCGCCAAACAGGCTCGTCACTTTCACTGCCTTTTGCACTAGCGGCGGACTACGTTCAGTTTTATTCTGTGAGTTCCACAGCTTGACTAAATGTAGTAATTTCGCCATACGCGACTTGTTAATATTGAGTTCAGTGCGGGATTTTATAGGTAGATCATTATTAACTTACAAAGAGCGAAGTGACAAGGGAAATCAAAAGCTACACAACGAATCGACGTCGTCAGCATGAGGCCAAAACTGATTATTTGTATTATGAAATAGTGTTTATAATTGTACCTGGTGTGTGAAGAGAAAGATAAAAGAATGTTAAATCACGCATTGTCAATCGTATTTTAGAGAATATTTCTCATGGAGAATGATGTACTTAGTCTAAAGCACAAAAACATCAAAATCGCCAAAAATTGAGTTACGCCAAAATAAAAGGACGACGACGGAATTCTCCTTGTTACATTTATACTTCGGAACTCGGATTTGTCTCGGCATTTCTTGTCCTTGTTCCATCAGCTCTTTTTGGGGTTGTGATAACTTCATTGCTACTATATATACATGTACTTTAGTATCACACAATCGCTGTTGCTTCCAATTCAATCCTTGCTTTTTGTTGTTGATTTGGTTGTCCTAATTCAGCGTGAGACGTGGCCAAAGGCTGTGAAAGCTATTCTATATGTGTTCGGATGATTGCTATCTTTCTAGTGCGCTT
>NW_027129198.1:0-1000 GCF_037325665.1 Littorina saxatilis
GAGTGTAATGTTGATAGGAAGGTTGTCACAGGCGATGGGGACTTGGGTCTATCAATCAGACCCCGGGCAATACATCAACCGGCCGTTTGGATGTTCCTAAACTGCTCCACCCCTACTAACTATTAATGATATCAGAACACTTGCAAGAAGAAGATGGTCCCATTGTGTTGAAAATAAGGGCAAATCGCCACAGTTCTAAAAGGGGAGCAGCGTACGGTTACCTTACAGCAGTAGGCCCACATGCATCATTGCCTGCTCGTGGTGTTTAAAGCGTGGCACCAAACACGGGTACTTGAGGGTTGATGCTACTCCATTGAAATGTCCCGTTTTACACAGCTTCGAAATCAATCGAATTTCTAACAAATTAGCATGTCTGCCTGATGTTTCGTTCACGATATTGTCCTGAATTGGCCCCGTTCGACGTTTTCCTGTTTTTATATTTAAAGAAAAAGCTCCGAGGAAACCGTTACAAGAGCCATGATGCTGCTGTCCGAGAGTAAACGAGGGTCATTTAGGATATCGGCAAAAACATCCCTTTTGAAAGGTATTTCTACAGAATGTTAACGTGTGTCGCAGCTCAGGAAAGATCCTTCGAAAAAATGGCGTGGTCAAATCAACGGTGAGCTGTGCGCTAATATGAGATTCTAAGGACTTTCAGAACTGCCCTCGTATCTATATCTGTCTTATTTTGTGCAGCTTTGTATGTGCGTGAATTCTTTAGTTTAACCTTATGTCCAACTTGGCTACGGTTGCGTGCACACTACATGGTAACACGATCTGCATGCTTCTTCATACTGAGACTGTTGATCTACTTATCTGCATGTTTAGGGGAAAACACTGTGTGTTCAGGGAAAAACACTGTGTTCAAAAGGGGTGCGCATGACCATCGCTACGAGTAATTTGCACTTCGTGTTAATTGTCCTGCGTCTCAATTGCACAACGTGTCGCTATCGCTAGGTAAATTATTGTCTGGTGTCTACGAGTCGATGCCACTGCTTTT